>NC_056726.1:1754460816-1754490816 GCF_019279795.1 Protopterus annectens
TAATCTTTAAGTAGACACCTTGTACAATTACTTAACAGTGCCTACCTCCCAAATCATGCGAGGACCTACATGATAACCCTGGTGTAAATTTACACCTAAATAAATAACACAACGGCCAGCAAGTACTGTTCCAAAACCATTTTATTGACAAATGCACAAAGGATATATAAATATATCCTGCTCCAAACCGGTTTCGGTTCCCCTTCTTCAGTGGAGCTGAAAAATATAAAAAAGCCAACCACAACATCTGATTCCCTTTTATAGTAGCAGTCAACACTATAGACCAATCAAAATTCAAACATATTTTCTTAATATTAAGTAAACCCAGCATCCATATTGTGAATATACCTTAGTATTATTTAAACATATATGGACTGAACAATGCCCTACATGTATATATATCAATTAGTATATATAAAAAAACATAAATGAACATAAAATAATGAATAAATGAAAAATAAAAATAAAATATTTTCACATTATCAGACTCAAATCTAAATATATGGAACAAATTATTTCATATATAGAAACAATACTTAATAAATATGTCATTTGATAATTTTAGATATAATAATCTATGTTATATAGGATATATCCATCATAATAATGCATAGATATATATCACAAGAAATGTATTATAGATGATCATTAATACCTGGCGGGAATAATGCACCCAAATGTATGATCCAATATTTCTCCTTTTCTGTCAAAATATTGTCCCAGCCTTGTTGATGACTCCTATCACCAACAACCCTGTCAATAATAGTGAACTTGAATTTTGCCGTGGGATGTTTCATAGTGTGTAAATAAAGGGCATTAGTAGATATTTTGTTTTTAATGTTACTTCTATGTTCCCCAATTCTGATTCTAAGAGGCCTAGAAGTCTTTCCCACATAGAATGCAGAGCATTGACAAGTGGCAAGATATATCACCCAACTCATCGAGCAATTACCAAAAAATTTTAAATCATAAACTTTGCTGGTATTGGCACTACTAAAAGATTTCTAGATTTCTTAAAGAATTTGTGGACTACCTTAATGGTAACCCTTGGGGCATTGAATTTACTATTAATAGTAGTAGGTCCAATATTGAATTCTTGGATGTCAGTGTATATAGGAAGCCTGATGACACACTAGGTACAAAAATATATTGGAAATATCCTGAATATAATACACTGTTACATGCCTCGAGTATGCATCCCCGCCACACTGTCCGGAACATCCCAAAATCTCAATTCTGTCGCATTAAAAGAATTAATTCCAGTCATGAAGACTATGAGATAGCCAGCTTGGATCTTACAAATAGATTCTATGATAGAGGGTATGCTACGTTTGATATCAAATCTGCTAAATATATGTCAGACAATAAAAGTAGGGACCAACTCATACAATATAAAGACCATCAACAAGATAAAAAAGGGGATGAAGTTATGAGATTGGTCACTACCTATGGCAGAAATAATCAAGTTATTAGAGGAGTGATAGAGAGAAATTGGAATATCTTAATGGCTAATGACATTCTTAGACAACATCTGGGGATACGTTGTCAATTTTCTTATAGAAAGGGCAAAACTTTAGGCTCTATGTTCTCACACTTTAAACATCATAGCAGTGGAGGGGCAAGGTACAAACAGCTCACCATTATGGGCAAAGAATTGATTGGCACCTATCCTTGTGGACATTGTATGTCTTGTTTGGATATTAATTAAACTAAATCTTTTAGTAGTGCCAATACCAGCAAAGTTTATGATTTAAAATTTTTTGGTAATTGCTCGATGAGTTGGGTGATATATCTTGCCACTTGTCAATGCTCTGCATTCTATGTGGGAAAGACTTCTAGGCCTCTTAGAATCAGAATTGGGGAACATAGAAGTAACATTAAAAACAAAATATCTACTAATGCCCTTTATTTACACACTATGAAACATCCCACGGCAAAATTCAAGTTCACTATTATTGACAGGGTTGTTGGTGATAGGAGTCATCAACAAGGCTGGTTCAATATTTTGACAGAAAAGGAGAAATATTGGATCATACATTTGGGTGCATTATTCCCGCCAGGTATTAATGATCATCTATAATACATTTCTTGTGATATATATCTATGCATTATTATGATGGATATATCCTATATAACATAGATTATTATATCTAAAATTATCAAATGACATATTTATTAAGTATTGTTTCTATATATGAAATAATTTGTTCCATATATTTAGATTTGAGTCTGATAATGTGAAAATTGAATATGAGGTCAAATAGGAGTGGGTCATTCAGAACTCAAAAGTGAGACACAGTTTACCTCAGTGCAATTAGTAGGCTATTGAGTATAAGCAGAGTTGTACAAATCTATTGGGATAGTTGAAGGATTTAAGGCCTTTTTTATTTATTTGTTTATTTTTGATTAAAAATCATTGGGCTACTTTATTTTGCATAAAGGTTATTTATCAAACTGCATCATCTCATGTATGCCTCATTTGTTTGTATTAGTTTATAAATTATAACACAGTTCTCATACGACGGCATCATGCCATGGCCTGTTTGTCCTGATGTGTAACTGCATTGATCTCAGTGGCATATCTGCTGACATTCTGTTGTGATATAGTGTCATATCTTGTATATCTCTTGATATCAGAAATTGTGATATGTAGTGGTATGTGGTTCTTTGCACGTTTGTCTTGTTTGTGGTCAGAGTTTTATCTCTACTGCTTCTTTTTCTGACACTACAGTTATCTGCGTATCGGTTTACACACAGTCTGTTATGATATGTACTTTCCATGTTTATTCTTTTCCATTTGATACTTTAGTTGTATTTTCAGGGATTTAGATAATCATTCTTAACACATTTATCTTCTTCCATCTGTATGATTTTAAAGTGCATTTACTGGTAATATGGTAATACTGCTCCCATGAGCAAGATACAAGGTTTGATCTTGACCTCTGACCAATGCCTGTTTGGAATTTGCATGTTCTCCCTGTGTCTCTGTGGAGTTCCTCCAACCTCCAAAAAACATGCTGAGTGTTTCCGTCTCCTATAGGGGGAAGAGTTGTACAGATCAACCCCTTTGGCTATCTACTGTGGTGTGCAGTATCCTCAAGATAGGAGGGGTTGAGGACTTGGCCTACTCCGAACTATGCCAGGACCCATGCTAACAGCCAGCCATCAAAGCCCAGCAGTCCACCCCAAGAAGAGGAGGAAATAGATGTAGTTGAAGAAGAATGGCAGTGCCTCAAAACAGCATGTATGAGGACTACAGAATATATATGAGTCCAGGTATGGAAATAAGGTACATAAGGAAAACTGGTAGTGGAATGCAGAAATAAGGCATCAGAAAGACAGAAAGATAAAGAAGACACCCTTCATAAGAGATGCCAATAACAACTTGATCACCAGTCCACAGGACACCAAAGGCAGATGGAAGGAGTATTTCCAGCAGCTTCTGAATGAAGAAAACCCACAGAAGCTGTACTGTCCCAGAAACAGCCTATGATGAGAGAAGAAGAGAAGCCCACCCTAGAAAAAGTAAGAACAGCACTGAGAAAAATGAAGTCAAGAAAAGCAGCAGGCTCAGATGAGGTCACAGCAGATAGCTGGGTGATAGGGGAGAAATGGCTGCTGAGGGTACACATAGCACTGTGGAGTGAAATGTGTATCCCAGATGAATGGAGAATAAGTATACTTGTGCCAGTGTACAAGAACAAAGGGGACATCCACAACTGTGGGCAGTACAGAGGAATCAAACTCCTATCAGATTGCATGAAAGTTCTGGAGAGGGTGATTGATAAACGGATATGCAGAGTAGTAGAATGTAAGATGGGAGATAAGCAGTATGTATTCAGATCAGGATGCAGCACAACTGACCCGATGTTTGCAGTGAGACAAACAGTTGAGAAGAAGCTAGAGATGAGGAAAGAGTCCAACTGGGCATTCCTAGACTTAGAGAGAGCATGTGACAAGGTCCCAAGAAAGCTGATCTGGGCAATACTGTGGTGGCTCGAATTCCCAGAAACACTGGTAGACTTAGTGCAGCCTATGTATAAGGACTCAATGACTCAAGTATGAACTGTTCAGCCTCACAGAGGGGTTCCCAGTGGGTGTGGGTGTACACCAGGGTTCAACTCTGAGCCCACTGCTATTCCTAATAGTGATGGACTACATTAGCAAACAGGTTGGAGGAGACAGATCAATAAAGTTGCTGTATATAGATGATATACCATTACAGGGAGACTCTGATCAAGAACTCCAGCAAAGTATAGAGCAATGGAATGGAAAATTGAAGGCACGTGGGATGAAGCTAAGCACAGATAAGACAGTGGTAATGGCAAAAGCTGAGAACTGAGATAGAAGGGAAGATAGTGGAACAGGTAAATAGCTTCAAGTATCTGAGATGGGTGGTTGAGGAGAAGGGAAGACTCTCTTGGTCAAAGCTAAAATCAGAGGGGCTGCAGCCAACTGGCACCGAGTGTCAGGTGTCGTGTATGACAGACGAATGCCGAAGAAACTAAAAGGTAAGATGTAACAACAGTACTACTGTATGGTACGGAAACTGGGGCAGTAAAGGCAGAGCAGATGAAGAAGCTAGAGGTGATGGAAATGTATTGCCTAAGAAGGGTGGTAGGATGGACTATGTGGGACAGACAAAGAAATAAGGACATAAGATCAGAAGCAAAAGTAACTCCAATTGCAGAATTGATCAAAGAGAACAGACTACAGTGGTTTGGACACATGCAGAAAAGCAAAAGACTTTCTGATGAAGAAGACTTGGGACAGACAGGAAGAAGGTAAGAGGAAACTAGGACATCCAGCAAAGAGGCAGATGGATTGTGTGAAAGAAGACCTGCGACAGTCAGGCATGAGTGTCGGAGAAGGCAGGAGTGTGGCATTGAATCGAGAGAGATGGTGACAGTTAACACTATTCTCTGACCACGTGTAGAAAATGGGAAAAAAAGAGGGCTGATGAGGATGATGATGGTATGTCAAATCTTTGTACATGTGGAACAAGGTTTGAGCTTTTTTTTTTTGCAAGTGAGAGTAGGAAGTTTGCTGGTGTTCTGGTTGTTCTGCTTGCTCTAGACTAAATTTGCAGTTGCTTTCCTGATTAGTTGTAACTTTCAAGTATATCCTTTGTGCTGCATACCAGGATCTGGTGCTTTATTTGACTGGGCTGCCTTGTTATGCATTTCCTTGATACACGCTGATAAAGAAATTAGCATTTCTAACTTGGTTGCCCTTGCTACTAGTCCCAAAGACAAGAGGGAAGTGGTTTATATTCATTCAAGATTATCATTCGGCTTTTAATGTATATTTACTACTATTCTGTTAATATGGTTTACTGTATCAGAGTTTTGTTCATCTGAGATGCTCTTTGGATTTTTTTAGGGAGAGTAAGGAATTTGCTAGAGTTGCAGTCAGTCTACTTGTTCTGCACTTAACTTAAAAGACATTTTTTTTTGGCTGGTTGTAACTTTTAAACGTATCTTTTAAATTTTGCTACATAGCAGGTTCTACTGATCTATTTGGCTGTCTATTTTGTGTTGCATTTCCTTGCTCTGCATTGTTGCTGGATTGACCAGTTCTGATAGGATTTGATCTTGCTAACAGTTCCCAAAGACATCAAGAAAAATGTTTTAGTCCAATTATGTGTGCTTTCAAAGTATATTTATTGCTCTTCAGTTAATACTCTTTGTTGTGATAGAGTTTTGTTTATAGGTTCATATGTGTGTACTAGGCTAATGGCCCTGGGGCCTTTACAACCCTAGCTATAGGATTACCCTGGCATGGTGACACCCGACCTTAGTTCCCAGTGCCTCTGTTGAGTACAGCCACTGGAGTTATCACCGGGGTGTATTTTCTGTTTTCTATCCACTCATCAAGATTTCTCTTGAAGAGGGTCAGAGAGGTGCTCTGCTTGACATGTATGGGAAGTCTGCTCCATAGCATGGGCAGTCTCTGGGTTATGAATCTGTCCCTCCAGCATGTTCTGTTAATTGTGGTAATGAGGTTGAAGTCTCTGGAGTGTGTGGTGTGGAGGGATTGGGATTTCTTTAGATCTAACAGAGCTGGGTCAGATATGGCTTTGTAAGTCAGCAGAGATTACCTCTAAGTAGACGATATTAGACAGAGAATAGTTGGACTTTTTTGAGTCTGTCCATATAGGACAAGTATTTAAGGCCTAGGATCCCCTTTGTGAGGTACTTTTGCAGCCTCTCCAGTTGTTGCAGGTGTCTAGTGAGGTACATGGCAAATGGGGCATTGTACTCAATGACTGGTCTAATGAGGGAAGAGTAGAGGGAGACAATGACCTCTTTTTTCCTGGATGCAAAACCCTTAGTAATGGGATGTGCCACATAGAAGGACTTTCTGACCACAGTGGCAATGTGGTGATCAAAACATAGGTTGCTGTCAACCTGTGTTCCCAGATCCCTTCTAACACCTTCTGTGTTCAGTGGACTACCATCAATATGGTAATTCATGGGAACCGGGTTTTTCCCAAAGGGGATGATGACACATTTTTTGGCATTCTCAGTGAGGCCATTCTGTAGGATGTCAGCATCACTTGGGGAGTTAATAATAGCTCCCAACTTGCAATCATCTGCAAACTTTGTCAGCTGGAGTCCCTTCATGTTGGCGTCGACTTCAGAGGAGTTGATACCAAACAGGAGAGGACCCAGGACCGAACCCTGTGGGACTCCACTCATGACTAGTCAGCAGTCTGACTTGGAGTCAGCTACTTTCACACTGTGGGTTCTATCTATGAGCCAGTTTGAAACCCACCTAGTGATATAAGGGTTGATCCCAAGCTTAGTGAGTTTTTGTATGATTCCTGAATAGGGAATGGTATCAAAAGTCTTGGCCAGATCAAAGTAGGCTGTATGAACCATCTTGCCTTCATCCACAGCTCTGGTGACTGACTCAAAGAAGTTGACCAAGTTGAGCAGGCATGATCTACCCTTCATGAAACCAAACTGTGTGGGATCCAGAGTTTAGAGATTTCCTATAGCCTTGTTTATTAGATCCATGATGATGGGTTCCATAGCTTTGCATATCAGACTTGTCAGGCTAATGGGGCGATAGTTCCCAGGGTCTGTAGTCCCTCCTCCTTTGTGGAGAGGGATGACTGTAGCAGTGTGCCATTTGGTAGGAACAAAGCCTGAGGTAAGGCTGTGACTGAACAGGGCACACAGGTGAGGTGCCAGTTCACTTTGTAGTTCATGTAGAACACAACCATAGATATTGTCAGGTCCCATAGAAGCTGTATTCTTGGCCTTGGACAGTGCTGTTTTCACCTGTGCAGCAGTAATACTGGGTACCTGGCAATCTATTGGTATTGTGATTGGTCCTTTGGTGGGGGGAGAGGGGTAAAGTTGGCACTGAATCTGTCAGCCAGTATACTGGCAATATCTGTTGGCTTGGTATAGGAGGTACCATTGTGCAGTAGCTCAGAGCAAATCTGGGTATTGCCGTGGAGATTCTTTACATAACTATAGAAGGCCCTGTGGTTGTCTTTACTTTCTGCTGTAATTATGTTTTCATAGCTAGCTTTAGAGGATTTAATGAGGGATCTCAACTTTTTGTTGAGGCTGATAAAGGAGTTTTTCCATTCTTGGGACTTCACCTTATTCTGCATCAGTTTCCTCCTTCTGTTGTAGAGTTTATTTATGGCAGGGGACCACCAGATTGGCTTCCCTTTTTTGGAGGAGAGCATCTTGGTTCTATTGGGTATTGCGAGATCCATGCATTTGTACACATGTTCGTACAGTGCATTGGTGTATGATTCTGCAGTCACACAACTATTCGCCATTTGCATGGATGTCGTGAAGTTGCCACCTCTGTTTTTAGGAGCCCAAAGTTAGCTTTGGAGATGTTTGTCATGGTGGTTACCTTTGCAGGGGTGTGGAAGGGATGGGGATTTCCAAGGTGATTAGTTTGTGGTCAGATATAACCAGGGAGGAGCTGACTATTGGTGTAGAGCAATGGTTGCCAGTGTTAGTAATGACCAGGTCAAGGATGTTGCTACCTCTAGTGGTGGTAAGAATGAGCTGGTCCAGGGCACTGTAATTAATGATCTCCAGGAAATGTTGGGCAAGTGTACTGGTACATGAGTAGTTTACCCAGTTAATGGAGGGGTAGTTGAAGTTGCCTAATAAGAGAGTGTTAGGTTGGACCCTAATATTCTCCAGGGTGCTTAGGAACATGGGGTGCAAATCTTGGGATATGGTTGGGGACCTATAGCAGGCTATGACCTGCATCACTGTCTTACCCAATGTTAGCTGCACCTGAAGTATCTCTGATGCGTTATGTTGGCCTACCTGTCTGGAGGTGTGCACATCCTTTATGAATATGGAAACGCTACCACCTTTGGAGCTTTGATCCAAGTTCTGGGGATGAAATGTGTGGAATGAGTTATAGCCTGGTAGTGCAGGGGTGCTTTCTGCTGCCGTGAACCGGGTCTCTGTTACAGCACAAATGTCGATGTTCTCCATTTTAAGGAGTGCCTCGAGTGAGTGAATTTTGAGATATAGACTTCTAGCGTTGAGCAACATGACCCTCAGATTGCATTTGTTTGTAGCTGTTATGGTGGTAATTTGGTCTTTGGAACACCACCTAAAAAGGCACTATAGGGGTGGCAAGAGCCTTGGCCAGTGTCCAGAAGCCCAGGGGTGACAGATGCAGGCCATCTCTGGCAAAACATCGAGGTCTGTCAGTCATGTCATCCCAGGTAGACAGGTACTGGATCCCCTTAGAATGGCACCAGAAACTTAGCCAATTGTTGAAATCAGTCATTTTCTGCTTGTACTGTGGTATCATTCTGGATGATGGTAGGATGCTGCTCAGGGCTAGGGTCTTACCCGCCTGGGCTACATAATCTGAGAGCTCCTCCATGTCTCTTTTCATGTAGTCCAGAGAGGTATGTCTCAGGTCATTCACACCCACATGTACAATGACAGAGTCATATTTGTACCTGTTGCTGAGAGACCTGAGTGCGTGCATTATGTGGTGGATCCTTGTACCTGACAGGCAGCTGACTGTTACTTTCTCCTTTTTCAGCCTAGTGAGTGGGACATCAGTGTGCCTCACTATTGAGTCACCTATGACTAGTGTGTTGGGCATACTGTTTTGCCTTAGGGGCTTTGGTTGGGTGGCACACTGTTTAGGAGAGTTATGTGTCTCATGATTAGTGTTGTGTTGTGATGGTCGAGTGCATTTCTACCTTGGAGGTCTCTGCTGTTTGGGTAGATTTTTATTGAGAGCCTCCGTGAAGGTGGGTATGTGGTTTGTGTTTTTATGTGAAGGCAGTGCTGGTGTGTGTTCTAGAGGGCTATGTGTTCCATGTGGTGTGGTGCAAGTGTTGACCTTCTCTTGACCAGCTATTCCGGTCTTGGCTGGAGAGTGCGTGGCTTTCAATTTGGATATATAAGTGCATCTCTCACAAGTCTGAGTGTTGGAATTGTTTTATCTTTCTTTCTTTCTTTCTAGCAAGAGTATGAAATCCATGTTATCCTGAGTGTTTTACTTTCTTCAGGCCTAATTTATAGCTTTTTTTTCTGATTGACTGTGGCTTCCAAGTGTATCTTTTAAACTGTGTTACACAGAAATATGGGTGGTCTGCTCTGTGCTGCATTTCCTTGCTACACACTACTACTACTAACCAGTTTTAACCAGATTTGGCCTTGTTGCACTACACGTAGCCATGGGGCATGCAGTTGGTTTGTTTTAAGTTTTTCTAATTGCTGTCTTACACTTCTTACATTCATCTTGGCTCATGTCCAGGTTTAACGTCTGCTAAAGGTTGTTACTGGTAATGCAGATGTGTTATAAGCTGCACTGAGTTATGTACTGCTGCAGTTGTTTGCTAAAGGAACTCACTGGAGCTCCTAGCTCAGCTACATTGACTGGTACACTGTTGCAGTTTGTTATAGTAACTCACTGGAGCTCCTAGCTCAGCTACATTGACTGGTACACTGCTGCAGTTGTTTGTTTAAAAAAATATTGTTGCTTGCAGGTCAGCTGCAGAAGTTGTTATCATTATAATTCCTCTTTGCTTCTCCCAGTCCAGGTCATAGCCATTACCAACAACAATTGATCCTGACATTTCCCTTTGTACTTAGGCTAGTTATTAAAAGTAGCTGTATATGGCTGCATCCAACCATGTGACAATCAATTATCATAAATCCTAGAGGCAATATTTGTGTTGCAATTGAGCCTATTGACACTTTAAAGTGTATGATTTCTGACATCTGAGACAGCCTCTCTTCATTCTACCCATTGTAATCAGACTTTGAAGTGTTTGGCATGTTTCATCAGTACCAGCCACCAGTCATACTATTGGTCACCTCTGATCATACCAATCTAAAGTGCAGTGCACTGCGTCTAATGTTTACTACCTCTGCAGCTCTCATGCTATTGTTATTTGGAATTCTTAATACTGTAAGTGTGCACTGTATCAAACTATAGGTGCATACTTCTCTCAGATCTTACTGTGTTTAATTTATGCTACCTCTGTATGTACTTTAATATTAGTGCATTTTCCCTGATTTGGAACATCTCATCCACAACACATAATGCCTACAAGTGTACACTAAGTGTACGCAATATGTATTCAAGAGCAACCCTAGCACATTTTTTGTGCTTTCTAGTCACTCATAAAGATTACACTAAGTGTACATGTAGTCTACACTTTACGGTAACCTTTGTGAATTCCCCTCGATATTTAAAGTTTAAAGCTGCAAGAAAATCAGTAGGAAAACTCAAATTAGGAGGATGAAGGTGTGAGTCATGTCTGTGTTATCTGTTCTCTCTCACTTAGAGGAGGTGTTAATGAATCCCAGGGCCAGTTTATCTAACCAACATATCTTCTCTGCCTACTGACTGAATTAGTTCAGTATATACTTCCTGCCTTTCGTAATTTGTCCCACCTGACAAGTATGAAAGCCAAGTCTATGTTTATCCCTTCAGTTGCTAGCCTCATTGCAATTTGTAATAGTTGCTAATAAGAGTCATTTGTTGGGAATTATCAAATAACTCTCAATGACAGATTCCTGTAAGTATGAAGGCTTAAGCAATTGTAAAACCAGTGGATCCAATAAAAAGGTTTTATATCACATCTGGATTCCAGTGTTTGGCATTTTCTGTAAGTGGACCAGGATGGAATTTTTTCTTTTATTTTTTCTGCCATCAACAATTAAGTAACATATGCTGGAAGGATAGATTTATTACTCAACAATCCCTCTCTCTTTGAATAATCATGTTACATATAAAATGAAGTGATGCCTTCACTTCCTTTAAGGCAAAACTTAACAATTGGATAGATGCCCATAAACCTGTCCCATGCCTGACTTGTCTTGCCCTAATGAAGGCTGGCTGTGCTCTGCAAGGTTGAATAATGACAAGGTGATTGCATATGATGGACTTTCTTGCAAACTTTATGAATCTATGAATCATATAAGTAGATGTCATTTCCATTTATCATGTGTAATACAACACTGTAGTGGTTGCCTAGAATACAGTGACACTTTGCTGTGATGGAGTTAAGTGAATGAGAAGGGAGGTAGAAGGCAAACTGTGGGTTTAGATGAAGAAATTATGATATCCGGCTAAACGTCTAAGTAGCTTCAAATGCAAAAAAAGTCAAACAAAACAGATTATGGTGGTTCAGGCACAAGTCCAAGGAAGCAGAAGATGATTTGGTGAAGAAGATTTGATAGAGACAGGAAGAAGGTAAGAGAAAACAAAGATTTCCAGCAAACAGATAGATGGATTGTATGAGAGAAGACCTGCAACAGTTACATATGACTGTCAAAGAAAGTAGGACAGTGGCACTGAATTGAGAGAGATGGTGACAGTGTCACAGTCACAGTACCCCATATAAAAATGGTGAAAAGGGGGTTGATGAGGATTTGCTGTGTCATTCATTTGCATTATAAACATTGTGCTTTGTGTAACTGTGGTAACTTCCTGTCTTTGATTTCATGCGCAGTTTATTGTGCATGCAGTGGATATGCTGTCATTACTTAATTATGCCTTCTTTGGTAGTACAACTGTGGCAGTAAGCAGTGTGACAAGAGGATTGCTAGGTAGGAAGTGGCCAAAGGCAAAAGATAAAAGAAGTAAACTGGAGAAGGACTGAAGATGAAAGAACAGGAAGTAGAAGTGGGTAAGATAAGTTAGAGGTCTAGATAAAGTAGATAAAATATTACAGACAGAGTTTGTGTTTCAGATAAGGGGAAAGGAAATGGAATTAGAATGCAAAACAGTTCTAAGGACTGTAGATTAATATAACTTGGTAAATGGATGAACCTCAGAAAATGGGCTGTAGGTTTGCCATGACGATTAAAACAATCGCAATAAGATGTTTTTTTCTATTGTGCCTCCAAGGGATTCTGAAAGCCATAAGAATTGGAAGTAATGTGTTGTATTTTGTTAAGGTGTTCCAGTGCTATTTTGGTAAATGGCTTTTCAGCTACCACCAGTGTGTAAGGAGAGCTGTGAAGGAGATTTCCAGTCGGTGTTCCTCATTGTGTAGATAGAACTTTTAATGTGTAGGAATTTTCCTGAGCTGTGAAAAAATTATGGTCATTTAACCATTTATAGGTAAAGGTTTAGTAAAAGGAGTTCAAGAGTGTAGATGCTCTTCCTTCAGCAATCATATGTGTGCTTATTATAAAACTTCCAGTGAATGGTTTCATCAAGGATCCTTCAGTAGGGCAGTATAGACATTTATTATGTATTGATATTCATGACCATCAATGCCTGTTTTTACAATATTGGACATCTGTATGGTGCTTTTGCTCATATCTGACATACACACGTACAATGCTGTTATAGTGTAAATGTCTTCCTGGTTTACTTTGGAGTAAGCGGGTTTCTATGTCATGTGATGTTTTACCATAGCTTGCATTTTTATTGTAAGGCAAGGAATAGGGGCTGGTATACCAAGTGTGGTTCGAAGGACTTAGTTTAAGTGCTACTGATACAGAAGGTGGGGATTCATTTATATACTGCAGTATCCTTGTAGTGCTGTATATGTTCTTTTTTATATGTTGCAATTGCAGGATTGTAAGAATAAAGGTCAGAAATGTATTAATTCTATACACATTTCATGCATTCTGAACTCTGATTAAACTTTTGTATTTATATTTCATGCCATGGTGGTTCAGCGGTTAGCATTGTCACCTCACAGCAAGAGGCTCTCTGGTTCGATTCTCGGCTGGCATGCCTTCTGTGCAGAGTCTGCATGTCCTCCCCACAGTTGAATTCACTTTAAAAGACATGCAGGTAGGTGCATGTGTGAGAGGGTGTGCCTTTCTTGAAGGTTGGGCACCAGGCTGGCAAGTTGACACCATAAAAATTCACTGCCAATCAATAGCAGATCGGCGTTCTGCTGTGGCGACCCCTAACTGGGAAAAGCCGAAAGACAGTTATTTACATATTTAGTCTCTATTGCTGTATTCAGCAGACAGTCTAACAGCATGCAGACTTAAGCAAATGTTTGACAATATCTGCATTATATTTATTCTCAATGCATGTGTAGCATTGTGATATACTGTTAACTTATCACTGTAAATATTGTCTATAGTCCCCTTTGATGCTTTGTTTTTATTTTCAGTCAGTTTTATTTGTAATTGTTAACTGTCTTTATTTTTTTCTATCAGCTGCTTTAGGTTTTTCATTTTTTTTTAATTTTTTGATTGGTTTTACACCTGTATTCACCCAGACTGAGCCTATAATTAGTTCATTTTGATCAGTGCTGTACTTCAGTAAATACATTAAATACATTACATGGTAAGATGTAAAATTATGAACACTCGGTTTCATATTCTCACTTCTGCATGCTATGGTGTGTCACTATGCATCTTTAAGCGCTGTCCATGTATTCAGCTATAGTACTCTTCAGTTTCAGATGGTTAGGGGCCTAGTGAGATCTGTGTTGATTTTGGTTATTTGATTATATCTGGCAGAAAGTCTGTATTCTGCATTTCTATTTCTTGAAAACAGGACATATTACTATGCAGCCTGTGTTTTCATTTTTGATGTAGGAATACTGTGACAGTTTGTACTGCAGTAGAGTTGCCATTCTGTGTATACAAAGCATCAGCTGCCAGTGTTTAACCCTCAAGCAACCGAGGGAATGCAATACATCCTTATAGTCTAAAATGGTCCAAGTGACAGCAATGTGGATAGTATGCTGAAAATTATGGAACCAGTCAGGTAGAGAAGATAGCACGATGGATATGGCAGGTGGCAGGTGGTGTGGGTAATTGAAGTGGGTATAAAGAATTTAAACACAAATTAGATTCCATTTGGAAAGGACGACAGCAAAAGGGAGGAAGGGGCAGTCAACAAACAGAAGTGAGAGGACTAAGTGTTATAATTACAGATGATAGATAAGTACTGGAGAGGAGTAAACATTCTAATCTTACTAGAATTATTGAAGGATATGTGAGGTGTAATACATGAATAATGAAAATATGTTAAAATATGAAATTAATTCAATACTATATATATATATATATATATATATATAAATATATATATATGTATATATATATATATATATATATATATATATATATATATATATATATATATATATATATATATATATGTGTGTGTGTGTGTGTGTGTGTGTGTGCATATAAAATGCTTGAGATGAACAACGTCTGAATGTGTATGATTTAATGCTTGTATGTAGAAGTGATTTCTTTGATTATATGTAATAAATTTGAGATTATTTGAAGTCTGGCTAAGTAGTATCATGTATGATTTCCAATTTAAAGGCTATAGAGAAAAAAAAAGCAAATTTTGAAGTATTGGATACATAGTTGCCTTGTGTCATACAGGTGCTCTCTGCAACATTGCTACTGTGCAGCCGATAGTCTTCAGTTGACTGAGATGCGTTGCTTTCATTGGGTATTCTGAGAATGTGATGAGTCAGGGATTCACATTCCACTATTCCATCTGACATATAGGGGAAATATGTAGCCACTATATTTATAACTGTCAAGAATTTATAGATTTATGTATTCATAGGTACTTAACAGGCTGTTGATCTGAGGATACTAAGAAGCCTAGCCTTA
The DNA here is from genome assembly GCF_019279795.1 of Protopterus annectens. Lineage (NCBI taxonomy): Eukaryota > Metazoa > Chordata > Ceratodontiformes > Protopteridae > Protopterus > Protopterus annectens. Next base: position 1,754,475,897 of record NC_056726.1, read on the forward strand.
CATCCTCATGGTAGTTTTTAGCTCTTATATTTTGTGTATGAATAGTGGGCAGAACAGAGATAGGTCCGGGACATTTACTTGTTGCTGCTGTCTGTGGGGTGTTAAATTGGAGGTAAATTTGCAGTTTCCCATGCATTCATCCAAATTATAATTGCACAGAGTAAGAGAAGAGAGAAGTACTTCACTTGGACAGTTCCATCAAAGATGCATTTTCTGTGATACATGCCTATCCCTCCAACACATTCTATTAACTTTGCAAAAGAGATCCCTTGAGCAGGTGTTCATACTACCTCTGGACTTGCGAATTTATCTGTAGACCTGTGTCTATCTCATATTGTTAATTTTATACTTGAAAGATATACACTGTGTAAATGATCTAACTGAAAAATTATTATGTATTTTACTCTACTACCTGATGTTGTTTTTAAAATGATGTTATGATCTTGAAGTTAGTCACATGTTATTTCAGAATATCAATTTGCTGTTCCTGTCTGTAAGTTACTGTTTTTGGAGCTTTTCTCCCTGGGCCTCTGCTGAAAATGGGGTTCCTAACACAGTCGGACTTTCCTGGTCACCAAATGTCAATAAATAAATAAATATAAATAAATAACAGGTTTGACTGGAAAGTTTTTTTTTGTTGTTGTTTTTATGGATCTACGGACAAAGCTTTGAGATGTTCTGCATAGTTTTTGTGATTTAGGCCCTTGATTTTTTATAGTGAGAAAGAGTTGTGATTGCTCCAGTTGTGGCACGTGTTTGGAAGAATTCATTTCAAATGTGGCATTATATTCAATGACTGGCCTGATGAGAGCCACGTATAGTGGAATGATTACAAGTCTGAACCTGGACACCATACTATAACATATAAGATGAATAGGATAACTTTACAGTCTCAGGACCTGTGATACTCTCACATACATACATACATACATACAAATGTTTCAAGCACGGGAATTAATCCCCTACTAGCTTGCCAATATACCAAAGCACTTGTTCTCATAATAAATGTCCAGGCTGCTCTTAAAAATATCTAAACTAGTACTTGTTTTAATGTAATTTGGTAGTCTCTTCCAAGCATCAGCTACTCTGTCAGAGAACCAATTAGTACACTTCTCATTCCTATAGAATCTTCTACATAGGTTATCTGATGATTCTCTAGTACGTTTTGATAATCCCAAACATTCCCAGAGGTAATTGTCCCTAAATACCCTATATACCTGAATAAGATCTCCTCTTAAATATATATGAGACACTGTACAAGTTCAGATATTTTAGTCTTTCATAATAACTTAGATGTTCACATCCATGGATGCCCTTGGCATATTTCTGCTGTACTCTTTCCAGTTTATTCATGCTTGTTTTCCTATAGGGTTTCCATATATTTATTCCATACTCAAGTTTGGGTCTAATGTAACTAACAAACAATGACTTCATTATGTTTGATTTTCTAGACTTTATAAATCTTTTTATACAACCTATAGTTCTATAACTATCATTAGCCAATTGGCTGATATGATTAGAAAAACTCATAGCTGAATCTACCCATATACCCAGGTCCTTAAATGAGTCTATAGTTTCAATCACTGTATGCTGTATTAAATATTCACCTTTCAGTTTATGTCTCCCAAATCACATATGCTTAGTTTTTGATGTATTTATCAACATATTATTCTCCTGTGCCCAAATGGTCAATTTAGTCAAATTATTTTGCAGGCATGCCTTATCTGTAACACTTGTAATCAGTTTACCTAATTTTGGGTCGTCAGCATATAGACAGTAGAACACCTCAGATAAAAAAGTAAGGTCTGAAAGATACAATCTAATCTAGTGGGGGCCTAGGACAGAGCCCTGTGGGACATCTTGACTGTAACCAAGGATTTCACCAGTCCAGTTGGTGTGTGATACTTGACATGTCCTTTTTGTAAGCCATGCAGCTATCCATCTTATCAATAGTACATCATTACCTAGTTGTACTAATTTATTGATTAGTGTTTTGTGCCTGACCCTGTCAAATGCTAAAGTTAAATCTATATAAATCACATTACAGCACATTTTTTCATTCATAGCTGTTATTATATTGTTACAGAACATCATGTTACAGGTGGTAATAAATCTATTTTCAACATATGCATGCTGATATATGGTTTCAAGTCCCAACCTACCCAGTTCTAACAATATTACCAGTATTACCTTCTCTATTATTTTTCCACAACATGAAAGTAGACTTCAGGACAGGTTTAATAAGTGCATGTCTCCAATCTTGAGGAATCTCCCCATATTTATATGACCTAGTGAATAATAGATATAATGGTAGTGTAAGTTCTTGTTGAAGTGTTCTCGGGTCATTGTTACTCATTCCGTCTCCTCCCTGCACTTTGTTTGGATCCAGTTTGCACAGTTCTTTTTCAATATAATCTAATTTGATTCCAGTATCTGTGGTTACCTGGATGTCACTAGGACAACTTACCACCCCTTTTGTGAAGCCAAACTGTTTTGCATAAGACTTTGTAAATATATTTATAATCTGTTGTGTCTGAGAATAACTTTTAGAAACTGCACACAGTTTATCAATTTGTGTATCTTTACTCCTTCCACATCTTATGTATCTATAAAAAGGTTTCTTATTATGCTCAATATCTTTATATAAATTTTCTTCAACTTTTTCTTGATCTTGTCTAACATTATGCTTAATCTGTTTGCCCAGCTTATTTATTTCAGTTTTCAAAGTTGTAGCTCGACCTCTCTTCCATTTCTTATATTTTTTGTCTCTCACCTTAATCAGGTATCTTGTTCTTACGGAAATATACCCCCTGATGTTGCATGCCCAGATTCTGATGTTAAACATTTTTTGACTTTTTGCACTCAAACAATTTCTCTTTCAAAACTTTCCATATTCCATCTGCAGTTTTTCCAATGAACACCTCACTCCATTTAGTTTTATATAGTAACTGTTTTGCTTCCCTATAATCTGTAATTAACCTTCAGTACATTGGCTTAGATTTCAGTTTGGCAGAATTATCTAGCAACAAAGTAACCTTAATAACCCCATGATCACTGCACATCAATGGTGGTAAAACTTGACTTGAAGTTACAGTAATTTATTTGGGAACACAAACAATATCTAGTATATTCTGTCCCCTGGTAGTTTTTTCTTTACAGTCTGAAGCATTTGTTGTTCCTGAATATACTCTGTGAATTATTTCTTTAAATCATTGTTGAATCAATATTATTCCAGTCTGTTTCTGGTAAATTTAAGTCTCCAGCTAATATTGTTCTTCCCTCCTGTGTTTCATGTAAGAAATGTATGAATTCCTCTAGGTCATCTGCACTTGACTTTGGTGGTCTATACACTCCAACAATTGTTATATGTTCCAGGCTTGTCTTTATTGTCACAATTACACAGTCTATAGTATTGGTGTTATCATATAACATGTAATAATCACAGGTCTCATAGATATCTTTAATCCCTATCATAACACCTCCACCTGATTTTTTGTTAGAATGTCTGTTATAGTAAAAACATTTATACCCTGTCAGAACTGGTTTCCAGTCATTGTTCTTTAACCATGTTTCACAAACAATAACATCAATCTTGTGGGAACGTAGCAAATTTTCTAATAAAAAAACTTTATTATTAATGCTCCTAGCATTAACAACCATCAGAGATGCATCAAATGTTACATTTCTGATCTGGCAAAAATCCTGACTGGTGTCATTTTATTAAAACAGGACATTTTTTCCATGTAGGTGTTTGTCCAAAAAATATTTTCATTCACAGTGACTTGACTATCCTTTCTATAGGTTGTTGTTTGTCTTTCGGCTTTTCCCGGTTAGGGGTCGCCACAGCAGAACTCCGGTCCGCTAATGATTGGCAGTAGAGTTTCACGAACGTCGAGGTGCCAGCTCGACGTCCAACCTTCAACAAAGGCACGCCCATTTATGCATGTCTTTCGAATGCCACCCAACCGCAGGGAGGACATGCAAACACCACACAGAAGGCACTCCCCGCACTCCAGCTGAGAATCGAATGGGAGAACCTCTTGCTGTGAGGCAACAACGCTACCACTGCACCACCACAGCATATCTATCCTTTCTATAGGTGATTTGTGAAAAATATGTCCTAACACCAGTACAAGCTATACTATCTAGGAGGGCTGTCAGTTCCCGACTAACAGTCAGAGAATCTTTGTTGGTGACATCATTTGTACCAACATGAATAAAAACAGATCCCTACTTCCTTACATTAAGGCATTCCAAGGCTTGTTTTTCATCTTCTATTTTTGCTCCTGGCAAGCATAACACTACTCAATGTTTATTATCATCTCTGCAAATGTAAGTATCAGTTCCTCTAATAACTGAATCTCCAGTTACAAGAATATATTTTCTGACCATCTCTGAAGAATCTTCAGCTTCTAATACAATCATTTCTGTTCTATCAATTGTTATGAAGGATAGATCTTCATCACTATAAGTCTTATTAATTCCACTGTTTTCATTGCATATTAAATTCTCATCCAGCTGGCATTGTAAATCCACAGCTTGAGCCATGTAGTCAACATCTGTCTTTCTCTTCTTTTTTCTTACAGTTGTTCTTCTTTCGGCTTTTCCCGGTTAGGGGTTGCCACAGCAGAACTGCAGTCTGCTAATGATTGGCAGTAGATTTTTTTACGGGTGCTGAGGTGCCAGCTCAACGTCCAACCTTCAACGAAGGTACGCCCATTCTACGTATGTCTTTTGAATGCCACTCAGCTGCGGGGAGGACATGCAGACTCCACATAGAAAGCACTCCAGCTGAGAATCGAACGGGAGAATCTCTTGGTGTGAGGCAACAATGCTACCGCTGCACCACAGTGGCTTCTTTGTTCTTCAATCCTTCCATTTTCAGTTTTGATTTCTTCCTTTTCACCTGCCCCTTGCCTCTTTTTTCTACCATTTCCATTGGAAAGGTGATGCCTTTTTCTATAGACTGAGGGTTTTCTGATAGACAGATATCTTCATTCCCTGTCACCAGTGTGTCACATAAAGCAGAATCCTTTTTACTACGTATTCTCTTTCCTTTACAGTCATTAGTCAGTTTCTTTTTTTTCCTTGTTGTTTATTGAGAACTTCTTCCTTTCTTTCTTTTTTTTGTTTTCTTCTAAACAAACTGGATCCTCAGATTGCTAAGTACTTGACATCCACAATTCCACAGTTCTCAGGGGCATTATCATGTTTCATAGGAGTTGAAAGTTCTTTGCAGAAAATAGATGCATCATTTCCTAAATCTGTCCTATTTGTTCTATGCCTAACATTATTTAGTTCATCAGTCCAGTCATTAATATATGATACAGCAGCTCTCCAAGCCATGACAATTGCACATGTGCAATCATCATCATTAAGTCTAGATTTACTTCTAACAATGGTAAGCAAATCATCCAATTTTTGACATGAGGAACAAAGATTGCCAGTGTTATCAGCTGTTACCTTTAAATATGCATAGCATTTATTGCACTGTACAAGATACTTGTGCATTAGCAAATTGTTAATTGCATACTCATTTAAGGAATCCATATTCAGCTTTAAATGAATAAAGTATTGCAAAGGAAAAAACTACACAAAGTCAGTAGCAAATAATTCAAAGGAACTTTAATGAACTTCTATGACAAAAATTATACCAGCAATATCCAACTAAATAATGTTGTGTTGTGTCTTTTGGCTTTTCCCGGTTAGGGGTCACCACAGCGGAACTCTGGTCCGCTAATGATTGGCAGTAGATTTGTACATGCAGAGTTGCCAGCCCTGATGCACAGCCTTCAACGAAGGTACGCCCATTCACGCATGTCTCCACACAGAAGATGCTCTAGCTGAGAATCGAACAGGACAATGTCTTACTCTGAGGCGACAACGCTACCGCAGCACCACCACCACAGTACTAATATCCAACTAAATAATAAAATACAATAAAGTTGTTCTGACCATACAAGTTATATCAACCAGACAGAAGTTGTAATATTTTTATGTTGCACGCGAAGCACCTTCTCCTCACTATAGCTCGCACTTGCACCTCCTTTTAACAGTAAAAATGAATAAAACTTCTCTTACCAGTCAACTTCACAACAAATCACAAACCAAGACAGGATTGTTTAGATATGCTCAGAATTTTCCACTCTGCAATCTGTGTACATTTATAGCTTGTCTAGACCCCTTGGGGTGGCTAGAGCTTGCCTGTCTAAAACCTATCCCTTTCTCACAACCAGCAGTGAAACTAAAGGTAAAACAACAAAATATGACTCAAAGTAAAGCTTGTTAATAAACATCTCTTCCTACCTACAAACAGTTAAAAATAGTAATAACAAATGCAATATAAATTCAAATAAAACTGCTTTTACCAGTCAACTCCACAACAAATCACAAACCAAGACAGGATTGTTTAGATATGCTCACAATTTTCCACTCTGCAATCTGTGTACATTTATAACTTGTCTAGACCCCTTGCGGTGGCTAGAGCTTGCCTGTCTAAATCCTATACCTTTCTCACAACCAGCATTGAAACTAAAGGTAAAACAACAAAATATGACTCAAAGTAAAGCTTGTTAATAAGCAGTCTCTTCCTACCTACAAACAGTTAAAAATAGTGATAACAAATGCAATATAAATTCAAATAAAACTGCTGTTACCAGTCAACTCCACAACAAATCCACCACAAATTACAAACCAAGATGGGATTGTTTAGATATGCTCAGAATCTTGACCATTATCTGCAGAATGTCTTTGTAGAGCCAGTCTTCCTCCCAGAGAAATAAGACTCCAGTACTCAGTCTTAGAAGTTTTATTTGATTGCTTAGCATTCTTGTCATTTGGTAGTACAGAATTTCATCAGTTTTATCTAAGGTTAACATGAGGGAGAAGTGCCAATATGCAAATGGATAGAAGCAATGTAGTTGGTGAATTATGATTTTCCATTTGAATGTCTGTAACTGACCAGTGGGGTGGGTGGATTATTATTCCCATTACAAACTTCTCATGAAAGCAGTCAACAGCTGTTAATAATTTTATATGAAGACTCTGCCTGCTTTGTTGCAGCTTGTACATTTGAAGATTAGCACCTAGAGTGTACCATTTAAGTAGCACTCATGCCCTTTTACAGTGTTTAAAGAATGCATAAAGACCAGTCTTTAAAATAAATTAAAGAATTAAAGAAAACAAAAACAGATTACATTTCAGTTAACAGTATCCTAGTTTAAAAGCTGATAGGTTATGAAGTTTAATATTCATGATTGCAGCTTGGTTTATATGTTAGACTTTATATTTATTAAATGTTTAGAGTTTTTAATATTGTTTATTGTTTTTACTTTGTGTGTGTGTGTGTGTGTGTGTGTGTGTGTGTGTGTGTGTGTGTGTGTGTGTGTGTGTGTGTGTGTGTATGTGTGTATAGGTCCCATTCAAAACATCTAAAACTTTATAACATCTAATTTCATAACATTGAGACCAGAACATCTAAAACCCAAAACATCTAAAACCCATAACATTGATTCATAGCATCTAACAGTACAAATCACATGAAAATAACTTCTCCTCCACATATAATGACATATAATGACACCAAACTACCAAACACAGTTTTTGCTATGTTTCTGTAGGGGGGCTTCATACAGTGGGGCTAGGAATTTAACTTTTTCGTACTGTAGTGCAATCTTGGAGTTGGTATATTTAATTACAGGGGGGTGTGGGAGCGGAGCCCCCCACATGGGGGTGCAGGGGTGTTTGCCCCCTGCAGAAACATAGTAAACAGTGTGTTTGGTAGTTTGGTGTTGTTATATGTGGAGGGGATGTTATTTTCTTGTGATTTGTAGTGTTAGATGTTATGAAATTCAATGTTATGGGTTTTAGATGTTTTGAGTTTTAGATGTTCTAGTCTCAATGTTATGAAATTAGATGTTATGGGTTTTAGATGTAAAGTAGACCTATATATATATATATATATATATATATATATAGAGAGAGAGAGAGAGAGAGATTTATGAATTGTAAGAGCAAAAACATGGCTCAGTTTAGTCACATGACTTTTTTAAAAGTATTGATTTGACGGAGGGGTCTAAATCAACAGTTTTGATGAAGTTCTAGTATTAAGAATGAAAGCATTTAACAGTTGTTTTAATATTAACCTAATTTTTTGTCTTGGAAGTCCATACAGCAACATTTTTTACTTATATTTTTGTTTTTGTATTTCAGACAGTTTATACCCTATGTTATTTTCAATCTTTACTTTTGAGAGAAAACCATATTCCAGTTTCCAGCTATATAAAATGCACCCCCCCCCCCCATGATAACCTATCAAGTGTACTGGAGACTTAATTTTATAAAGACTGGTATTAGGAGTAACATATTTTGATTCTAATGCAAATTTCTGACCAGAGATTATCCCTTTCCATTCTGCCAGACACCCCACCACATCTTAAAGAAAAGTACTATTTCCTCTGCAGGAATTGTTTTATCTCAGAGCACCACTGCTACTTTCCTTCTCCCTTTGAGACTGCTCGACTAAGTAATCAACTTATATCCCCTTTCTCCAAATTTACATATCCAGCTGCTTCTAAATGAGTTCCCTGTAAACATGCTAATTTAGCTTACTTTTTGTTTCTTTATTCAACTTAAAATCGTATCTCTTTCTACAGAATTCATAAGTCCATTGATGCGCCAAGTAAGCACCATCAGTCCCCCACTCTGAAATAGGACTGACATGGAATTTGTTACTCAAATAATGTTAACAAATGCTTAACCATGGTCCTTTCAATACTGCCCTCCACCATCTGCTGACAGCCTCATAAACCTCTAAACTTTGCATCTTTTGATACGTGGTAGCCCTATTAACCCTATTAAAATGCAAACTTTGTTATTTATTAAAATGCTCTTAGCATTCCCATGTATTTTTATTAAAACATGTATCTTCATAAGCCTAGACACATTACCTACATAAAATAATTTAATTTCTTCCACAGAGAGTACAAATGCCTTAATTTAGTGTGGATCTTGCCACTTTTCTGACCCTGTAGGTGGGTACCTTTAATTTGTCAGGCAGAGGCATTTATAAAGCAGATAAAGAAACAAACATTTTCCCACATATCTCCCCCCAGGCCACCCCACCTACAAAAACTTTAAAAAACTCTACAATGAATGCCACATTTATGTTGGCAGCAGCACAAAATTAATACAATTACTGCAATATTGTAATATTATACTGAAACACTCAAAGGCAACTCTTTTTCTTGACAAAACTCCAACGTTATATGCTTTCCATAAAGAATTAATACTAAAATCACTCATCCAAGAGATATAATTATAATACGTGGCATATTCCAAACCCCCCACCCCTATGGGGGACATACTGACATTCACACAGGATCTGCTCAACTAGATCTGTCTGTGACTTATAACGTGTTTAAGCTCTGTAGATACCCCAGTAAATAAACAGCTGCATTAATTATATATATGTTTCTAAAAAATTCCTATTAAGTAAAACTAACTCAAGTATAGTTTATATATTCTATTACACTATACAATTTTTGTAATTATCAGCTAGTCAGATCTTACCTAAGTTATAATCAGATGAACCAAATTGGCTTCTAGAACTGAAAAACAAAAAAAGTTGGGGGAGTTACAGATTTAAAGTCATGTTATTCTTAAAACCCATTCCCCTTTTTAAAATGCCATGAATTCTTCATAACAGCAGTTATTTTACACGTATGAGGTACATCAAATGAATTGTCTCTTCTAAATTTAATTTTTGTCACTAGTGCACTGGTGTCCTGACATTGTTTCTCTTATAACCTTCTATTTTGTAAATAAAGGGAAATTTCCATGGAAAGACCCCCTTCAGCTACTCTCAGAATCTGCTGTATGTCTACAAAGAGTCTTGTTGGCTAACTTGCTTTACATTGACAGTCCCTGAGTTAGTGCCGCTGTTGCTTCCTCTGTTTCACAAATTGTTTAGGACAGTCATGGTAAAATATCTTTAATATGGCAGGCTATGAGACTTTATAACAATGCCCATTTAGCTTACTTATTTTCTGAACTGGGATAAATGCTGATCTTTTCCTTCTCTTCACCAATAAATAATCTTGATCTATATAGACTGTATTCGCAGCACAAGCCAACTTCACTCCAGGTCTCAACCCTTGTAATAATATCCTCTCTTTCAGTTCCCAAGATTGAAATTGTACAGTTATTGGGTATGGATTCCACAGTGTCCTATACGCTCTTTCAGTCTGAATTCCTTCTTTAGGTAGCTTGGTGCAGTCTACCAACCAATTTTTTTATAAATGATTTACTGAGTCTCCCTTCCAGGTTCTCATTTATCCCTGTTATTCATACATTTTTTTCAGTTTTGCTCTGTCCTTGTGATGTACTATAATAGCATAAATGATGTCCAACCTAGCCTCTGCAATGACTACTTTTGTTTAAGAATCTCATTGTTCTGAATTGCTAATTGAAGTGTATCAGAATGTTGGTTAATAACATCTGTCATTTCTTAGAGAGTTTTGTCCTTTTCATTAATATACCACCCCCAGGCACAGATTCATCCTTCTATTTTCTAAAAATAAATCTCATATAGTGACTTCCTGATCCTGTTCTACTTTTCCTGTACTGCCTTTAGTACTGTTAGTCATGGCGACAAAATCCCATACCTGCACATCTTCTCTCCTTCAGTCAACAATCTAAAAGTTACTTATTTCAAGTAATGTCTACAGGCAATCTTGAATCATGATTAACAGGCTACAGCACTTTTAAACACATACATGTGGGCAGAGACATTTGAAGAGCCAAAGTAATTGATCTGTGTCATTATCAAAAGTCTACTGCTAAATAGTTTTGTTCATCTACGCTCTTGAAAAGTTAATCTACACTTTTGACACATCATCAGTAGCTTATCTATAGCTCTAATGCAAAATCAAAGCTACAAAAGTTCCCCTAAAGCCATAGTTATACTACATGATAAAAAACTCTGTAAAAGTTTGCATAATATATGCATGAAGCACAGATATATCCACATGACTCCAAAATACTGTAGCCCATTTAAAGAAAATACTCCAGACCCAAATGTATACTTGATTTTAAAGAACAAAGTAAAACATGAACTCAATTTACAACTCACTTCACTGTAAAAAGAAAAAAGTAACTGCACAAGAAAAATAGACATACACAATACCCTGAAATAATGCTGCTCATCTATATCAAACCTCTAGTAGCCAAACTGGTTTATATTAGAATAAAAAAAATAAAACAAAACAATAAAAATTAAAAAATAAAATAAACACTAATTACAACTAACCCGTCATGCCACGGCATTACCAGCAACAGCGATTATATTCTAACTGTCTAAACTAACTAAAAATAAAGCAATTTAAAGTGTAAAGAAGCAGTAAAACAAATCCTAACATAACTATCACTACACTGCTAAAAAAGGAATCTGATATAAAGGAACTTGATGAGGAAGGAGTATATAACTTTTTTGAGAATAGATGAAGGGTTGGCAATAATACATAAACAAATGAGAGCAAAGCTTAGTAAGGAAGACTTCAGAAAACTATAGCTAATATCGAAACCTGCCTTGACATCTACAAATAAAGTCCAAGCTATAAATCAATTGGCTTTTCCTATTCTAAACAGCTTTGGTGAGACTGACTGCCCTCAAACAGTATTGAATCAGCTGGCCAAGAAAAATACTTCATGCTTATCAAATGATATATAAAAACAGTGCATACCAATATTATACATCTCTTGGACTGAAGGAGGTATGGGCCTGTTCGTAATTGACTATATGTATAGGTCTGCAGTTATGGGACTGCACTCATATATGCTGACATCATCAGGTCCAGTCATAGTGAAAGTTGTAAAGCATGAAGAAACAAGTAAAAGATGACATATTTTGGCGAAGCATTTGAGAAAGGAGTGGGAATGGAACTCAAACCAGAAGTAGATGAGAATCAGACAGCAACTGAAAATTCCAGAAAACAAAAGAAAGAAAGAATGTAAAGAAAAAACAAAAAACAAAAACAATGGACCAAGCCAAACAATAAGTGATGTTAGTTAAGAATGTAAAGAAGACCAGAAGAAAAGGAAAGAAAACTGGAAATTTCACAAATATAGTGGAAAGCATAGAAAACTCCCAGATAACCACTTGTTGATACAGGAATGGTTAAGGAGAGGTGAATTCAAACCAAAATATGAAAGACTAATAATGGCGGCCCAAGACAGGGTGCTATGTCCACACTGGTTTACAAAGTCTGTTGAAAAAGTGTGATACAGAGACAAATGAAGGTTCTGTAAAGCACTGTTAGAAACAGTTGTGTATTTCATTACTGGGTGTGATACACTCATGGCTGAGGGTCTGTATACTGAAAGGCATAACAATAACGTGGCAAGACTTCAGCACTGGGGATTGTGCATACACTACAGAAAAGAAGTCGATAAGAACCATTGGAAGCATGAACCACTCAGCATTTTTAACAATAATGAAGTTGTCACTTTAAAAGTACGAAACATGTTGCCAATACAAGTAACCCTGTATGAACTGTAGAAAAAGGTAATTCTGGAAACACTGCATGTGCTGAGAAGACCACTCTTGGCAACTATGAAAGACTAAAGCAATACCATTTTCATGAACTCTCCTGACCACTATGTATTCTGTATATACTCAGAAGTATGCTTTCATAAAAAAATTATTAACAACTTTTGGTAAAATGGTATGTTAGTAAATTTTACTACTATGAAAACCTTGCACTAAGTCATGGATTCAACAGAAAAAAAAATAAGCAATATAGAAAATGCATGTCTTCTATATTGGGCAGCATTCTGCATAACCTCCATGCATTGTACAGTCCCACACCTAACAAAACAATTGACAGGGGATAGCACAGAGACAGGAAATAGCTCCCAAGATGGCAATATACCACTCTCATAAAGCTGCAGTCAGCTAAAAGGTTAGTTATGGTGTAATGTGAGCAGAAGTTGCCAGTTGCTGTTCATAGTCAGTAAGTATAACTACCACACAGGTTAGAGCATTGGATCAAACACTGTACATTGAGTGTTCCCCCCACATGCACAATGACCCAGTATTTGATACAGAGACAGGCTGGCAACCTTGTAGCACAGCAGTGTATGGTGAAAATGTTAGTGGAATACCACTCACTTTGTGTAGGATGTGAATGGAACACATATTTGCTTTTCCTTTACTATGCCATATTTTGACTTCTCACGGGTAGTCTTATAGTTGGCAGACTCTCTTAAGCCACTTTACAATGTAGCAGAACATGTCCAAATAGCTTAATTACTTATGAAGGGTTTTATTAAGTCCTCTTTTTGAATCATATTTTGTGAATAAATAGATGCTGTACAGCTTGCCACAGACTAAAGCACAGATGCTATATGGAGCTTCTGAACATATTTCATGAGTATCATAACTAGTTCTATTGCATAGGGAATACAGAATACAGTAGCACATACTTTCAGCAAGAAGACGTTTCCTCTGTTCAGAAAAAAGGATCACATCACTCCTTTTGTGTGGGGTCTTCATGTCCTCCCTGTGTTTGTGTGGATTTCCTCTGGGTGCTCTGGTTTCTTACCACATTCCAAAGACATGGAGTAGGTGAATTGAACACTCTAAACTGGCCATAGGCATGAGTGTGTGTGGTGAGGAATAACAACCATTGCAGGGCTAGCCACCCAGCAGTGTAAACCTTGGTTTTAGATGATTGTCACAGGTGAAGTGACACCCCGACCCCATGTGCAAAAATGGGAAAAAGGGGTTGAGGATGGATGGATGGATGCAGACTGCATATGTTCTTGATGTCCAATTCAAAATTAATTCTGTCTGCATTCTAATCCAAGGATTCAGTAACATGCCTCTGGGCTACCGAAGAGAAGTACAATGTAGTTCAAATGTTTGATCAATTAAGATGAAATCTGCTCACAGAGATGACAGTGTCAGTGGGGAAGAGGGGGTCCCAGTTGCATTTATAGAATTCTCAAACAGCAGTGGGGATCATGTTTCATGTTCATGAGTATACATATGCACAAGCACAACTTTGCGACACTACAAGAAGAGCTGTGAGCCACAATACTTGGCCTTTGGCAATGTTCCTATGAAGTTTTATTCACTGAACTTGGAATAAGATGTAAATAAAATCAGAGGAGCATGCACAAAGAAACAAGGAAGGAGAGTATGGGAGGGAAGAGAGGTATCATGTTTTAAGTCAGGTGCCCATTATTTTTTCTCAAAAGGGCAAGATGGCGAAGGATATAAGGGAAGATAGGAGATGGAAAGAGGATAGAGGTATGGAAACAAGGGCACATGAAAAAATATAGAACAAAGACAAAGATAATCATGTGAGGTGCTGACACAAGGGAGGGTTGACAGTGGATATGCAGACATACCAATAGAAGAAGGACAAATAGTGATGGGAAGGCCTGACAAAAAACAGGGGAAGGAGAACACCAGGATGTGGGTAGGGTGTGGAGCCCACTGTATCTGCCCTTCTCATTGGGTCCCCTCTCGGATGGCACAATAGGCAATGCAAAACACTGGTACAACTCTGCAAGCTGCACAAAGGCTTTCTCCAGCTTGTCAAAGCATGCATGAAACTGCCAGTCTACAAACTCCTTCACTGCTTCCTCCAGCTTCTGATGGGTAGTAAACTGTGACCCACTGACCCTGTTTCCAAATGGAACTATAGCATTCTCCAACTGTGATCAACCCTCAAAGGCCACAGAGAACACCTTCAAGTCAACCCCTGCCACAGAACCTCTGTCACTGAATGGAGAGCAGACCTATTCTCAGATGGTGAGCCGATAAAAAATGGGTGGTCACAATGGACCGCTACCACACCACAGGAACAGCTAAGTCTGATAATGCTGACTAGGTATATAATGCTGAATATCGCAG
>NC_056726.1:1754495816-1754534134 GCF_019279795.1 Protopterus annectens
CCCACAAGCACACAGACAAACCTAGGCCACATATAAGGCCCCCACACCCCCTTACTTATATATACTAACTCTGAGATTGCACAATCAGACACACAAAGGTAACTCACACCCACACATTTCACAGACCCTTGCATGCACACATCACAGTCACAACACACACACTGACATACACTAAAGCCCCTAACCAACACACTTACATATACATACATACCCAAACTAACACCTAACCATTCACACACCACAACACCAGAAGTGCTAATTCAAAATCTCCGTACTTTGGTATTTTGAATTTCGTGCTTCTGATGTTTCGGGATTTCAAGGCTTCTGTGTTATAATTTTGAAATAATGAAATATGGGATTTCAGTATTTCGAAATTATGAATGGAACCCGTAGATACATGATGGTCAAAGTCTAGATTACTGTCTATGTGTGTCCCTAAGTTTCTGACTACTGGGTCAGCTCTTAGGGATGTGTTGTCAATATGATAGTTACCAGGTGTGAGTGACTTCGCGAAGGATACTATTATGCATTTCTTGGCATTTAGTTTTAGTCCATGGCTATGACACCAGTTGTTTCTCTGTGTCTGCCAGTGTGGGATTCATTGATAGCTCCTAATCTGCAATCATCTGCAAATTTAGTCAGTCAGAGACCACTAGCATTGGCCTTGACTTCAGAGAAGTAAATGCCAAAAAGGAGGGTCCAAGGACCAATCACTGAGGGTCCCCACTTGTGACTGGCCTCTTTGTAGAGATGGACTCCCCAGTTCTAACTTCCTGGGTCTTGTTTGTGAGATAGTTGGCTATCTACCTGGTGACATATGGGTTTGTACATGACCTGCTGAGTTTGTCAACAATGCCCAAGTGAAGTATTGTGTCAAATGCATTGGCCAGGTCAAGGTAGGCACTGTGAACCATTTTGCCCTCATCCATTGCTTTGATGACCTTCTCAAAGAAGCTCACCAGGTTGAGTAGGCATGACCTGCCCTTGACAAAACCAAACTGGGTTGGGTCCAGTGTCTGGAGGTTAACTATATCATTATTGATCATTTCCATGATAATTCTTTCCATGGTTTTGCATATAAGACTAGTGAGACTTATAGGTCTGTAGTTTCAAGGGTCTCTAGATGGCCCACCTTTGTGCAGAGGGATGACTGTTGCTGTTCTCCATTCATGAGACATAAAACCTGTTTGGAGGCTACAGTTAAAAGCAATTCCAGAGGACCAGATAGTTCATGCTTCATGCTATTTAGAAGGCATCCTAGATATTGTTTGGGCCCACTGATTAAGTGTTCTTGGCCTTAGAGAGAGCATTAAGGACCTGTTTCTTAGTGATAACAGGGGAAGTTATATTTGATGGTATTTCCTGAGGGAAAGCTGAGGAGGAGAGGGGTACAGTTGCAGCTGAATTTATCAGCCAGTAGGTTTGTTATATCTTCTGGCTTCTTTTTAATATCTCCAAATCTTTTGGGTTTCTAATGCCATGAAAGAAATGGACCTCATTCCTAAGTCAAACTATGATTAAAGTTCATGAAATTCGTATTGTTTCAATCTCTGATGTTAGCCAGAAATGCTCTTTGCAGCACAGACAGTGTGCCCAGTTGTGGCTCCTTCTGCAATTCGTGCAGAGTTATATGTATCGGTAACATATCTAAATACAATTGTAGATTTTTTTTATATAAGATCCATTGCTCCTACTACTATTGGAACTGTCTGGGTATCTTTCTTCTACATTGCTCTCATTTCTGCCTATAAATCCTGATATTTTATGACTTTGTATCTCTCTGTACTAAATACATTGTAGTCACTCGGTGTAGCGATTTTAATGATCAATGCTACTTTTGTCTTCTTTTCATGGACCACTATATCTGGTTTTCTCACATCTATCTTTTGAACTGCTGGTAATGGGTGATCCCATGTGATGTAATCTTCATCATTTTCTATGATGCATTGTGGCTTATGTTTCCAGTGTTTTTCATCTAGTTCAATATTATAATGTTTGCACAATCTTCAGTGCAACAGTCTTGCCACATTATTATGCCTTTCAGTATACAGTCCTTCTGCCATTAGTATGTCACAACCAGCAACAAGGTGTGCGACTGTTTCCAGTTCTGTTTTACAAAGCCTACATTTGACTGTTTCTCCCACATGTTCAGTGGACTTTGTAAACCAATTTGTAAGTAGTCCACTATCTTGGGCGGTCAATTTAACCTTTCATCATTTGGTTTGAATTCACCTCTCATTAACAATTTCTGTGTTCAATCCTGATCAACATAAGGTTGTTCCAGGAGTTTCCTATACTTGCAACTATATTTATGCATTTTCCATATTTCTTGCCTTGTCATCTGATCCTTCACCTTATATTCTTTCTTTTGTTTTTTTGGTGCATTCTGTTGCTGCCTGATTTTTATCTACTTCTGGTTTGATTTCCATTCCCACTTGACACCAATATGTTTCTTCTAGACTAAGGAGGGAAGTCATCTTAGATTTATTCTCCTCATGTTTCAAAACTTTTATTATGTTTGGGTCTTGTGAAGTCCACAGATATGTATTCAGTCCCACGATTACAGATCTATACATATAATCAATTTCAAGGAGGCCCATACCTTCTTCAGAATGGGGAAAATATAATCTTGGTATGCAATGATTTTTATTAATCATTTGATGAGCATGAAGCATCCTTGTTGTTTTCCTGTGTAATCTATCCAACACCTTTTGGGGCCAGTCAATCACTCCAAAACTGTAAGGTAGGACAGGAAGAGCAAATTGGTTTATAGCTTGAACTTTTTTCCTAGATGTCAATGCTGTTTTCAGGATTAATTTAAGTTTTCTAAAATATTCCTTACTGAGTTTTATTTGCATTTGCTCATGTTTTCTTGTTAATCATTCATCAATTCCCAAACATGCATACACTCCCTCTTGCTCAAGTTCTTTTATATCACATTCTTGTCCCAAATTGATCTTTTCTTGGTGCTGCAGCTTTCCTGCTTTAAAGGTTGCTTTTGCACATTTATCAAGACCAAATGTCATCCTTATATCATGTGAAAAAGTTTTGACTACTTGCATTTGTGCTTTCAATTCCTCATCTGATGAGCTATACAGTTTTAAATCATTGACAAAGAGAAGATGAGAGATCTTTACACTTTTTGTTGCTTTCTGGGAGCCAAATTATAGCCATGACCTAATCTGTTAAGTAGACAGCTTAATGGGTTAGGGGCAAAACAAAAGAGCAACAGTGACAGAGAGTCACCCTGGAATATCCCCCTTTGAAAATTTATCCCTGGAGTAATAATTTATCCTTTATCATGGCTTAACTGCAAAGTGGTTTGCCACTGTTTCATGGTTGCTTAAATGTAGTTTATCAGTGTGAGGTGCATCTTATACATTTTAAGCACTCTTTTATCCATGAATGTGAGATATTGTCAAATGTTTTTTTGGACTCTATCAATGCCATACTTAGAATCTTCCCCTTTTTACAGTTCTCCACTATGACTTTATTTAACAACAGATGATTCTTTGTTCCATATGACTTTCTTTTGTTGCCCTTTTGTTCTGTTGCCATAATTGAGTTTTCTTCTAAATGACTATAAACTCTGTCTGCATGATTTCCGGTGTATAGTTTATATCTCGTCGGAAGCAAGTTATTGGTGTATAATTTTTAGGGTAGCTTTCAGGTTCACTGTTAAGTAGGAGCATTGTTTTTCCTGTTATTAGCCAGGCTGATGTCTGTTCAGAGTGTGCATATAAATAGTTCTTACTCATGGCTAAATCTTCGTGCAAAGATGTTAATATTTTTAGCCAGAAGTTAGGCACTGCATGTGGGCCTGGGGCTTTCCAATTAGAGGATCTTCTTAATTTTGTTTCAATCTCTCTCTGGCCGTTACTTCGTCCCATTGCATATCTTGTACGTTTGAACTTCTTATTCTTTCTTTTACTTCTTCTGTCCATTTAGCATTTTTGTTATGTTCCACAAGATCTTCATAAACACTTCTCCAAAATATTTCTATTTCTTCTTATTTTGGTGGTCTTTCTATTCCTTTTACCTTGTTTCCCAATTCTCTGTAAAACTTTTTTGGATCATCAATAAATTGCTTATTTTGTACTTTTCATTTATATCTATCTGTGTGTTTTTAAGTTTTTCTGCCTGTGCTGATATTTTTAGTTTATTATTTACAATAGTGCATGACAAATCCTGAGCCATTATAATACTGTGCATTGCTTTTATCACATCTGTCTTTCTGAGTATTTTTGTTGGTCTGTTCCCTCTTCAATAATCTTCTAACAACACTTCTTATCTTAATTGCTTTACAGTTTTCTCTATTCAATACTTCCATGATGGCATTCAATTTCTGCTCTTCCTTTCCCTTACTACCCTGTCTTCTTGTGGTAAAACTTTATCTGTTATTAATTTGGATGCACAGTAATGTATCCTATTTACGTCTGTTATATTGCATGAATCTCTATGGACAGTCCTACTTACTGTGTTCATTTGTTTTATCAAACTTCAAACTTTTTGAGTTTCATTGACCTTCTGCAGTCTATTTCTTTCATTAATCTAAATATGTCTATCTATGTCTATTAAATCAAGCAACCCTTCTCTTAGATCATTTTCTTCTAAACGGAAGGCACATTCTTTGTTCACCATTTCCTGCGGGCATTCTATAGAAAGTTCTAGAGCTTCTTCCTGTGCCACATTCTCTTCAGTTTTACCCTCTGTCATCCGCTGCTCTTTCATATGGGAACTCACTTGCAGATCACTCCACTGCATTAACTGTGTCAGAGTTGCCACAATTTCCTTTTCTTTCTCCTGTTGTACAGCTCCAGCTGAATCTTTGCACTGGTTTCCTATGGGTGGCTTTAAAGTATCTTTATATGTCGGTAACAGATAAAAATAACTCGAGGGTAAAATTGGGAGCAGAAGAGAAAAATTGAAGAAACAAAATACTCCCAATGTACATAGGACTTAGCTTTAATAAAAAAGAAAAGAAAAAGTAAGTGCTTTCGCAGACATACACTGTTGCTTCATCAGACTAAAACTTTAAAATGCATCAAATGTTTAAATAGGAATGAATAGAACCAATTTGTTCCAATTAATTAATCAATCAAGTAATAAAATTAGTAGATGCAATTCAAGTAAAACACACATACTTAATTTTAGAATATATACAACTTACAAAAATATATATGCATCTTGCAACTATATTTATAAAAAACACATATATATGTAGATAGATGTGTCTATCTAAAACTAATGTTTAAGCCTTTTTAGTTTCAAAAGGGGTTTCACAGAAAAAGCACCATTTAGTCCTGGAAATTTTTCAGCATACAACAATAAAATCCATTTCTGTTCCAATGCTTCAACTTTTGTTTCTATGTCGCCCTCTTGTGGGCTAACATTCAATGATTGAATAACAAAAAATTTAAAAATATGTGTTTTGTCAGTGGCCATAACATGGTTTGTTAAGGCATTACTCAACTTTTGATTGTGAATGTCTCCATTATGTTCTAATATTCTGTCTTTTAATAATCGATTTGTTTTACTTACATAAAAAACATGGCATTGCTGACAAAAGGCAAAGTAAACTATATTTGACGTATGACAATCTGCATAGTGTTTAGCATTTATGGTGCATTTTCTAGTAGGATGTATATATACATAGGTGGAATAAATATATTGGCAGGCAGAACAGTTTCTGCAAGGAAAAGTTCCTATTCGAGTAGATTCATATATTCTCCTAGTATGGTTACTATCTTTATTACACAGATGCTGTTTAAGGGACATATTATTTCTAAAAGAGAATGAAGGTACTTTATCAATTTTGTTTCTCAGCTCAGGATTGATATGTAAAATATGGCAATTTCTTTTGATGACATCACAATATTCGTTGATGTCACTGGAGAACTGAAAAATAACCCTAGGGTAATTATTCAGATGTGCATCTGCCCCTTGAATTTCACATTCATTTACAGCCATATCTTTATAATATGGTTTACATCTATTGTTCTTAAGTCTCCATGCTTCAGTTATAGCGGTGTTTATTTCTTTTTCAGAGTAACCCCTCTGCAAAAAAATCCTGTTTAAGCTTAGCCAGGGCATTGTCTGCCTCTGAGTCATAGTTGTGCAGTCTAAGTGTCCTATAGACTTGTCCTTTAAGCACATTACATGCTATATGCCTAGGATGCATACTATTTCTATGTAGTAATGCATTCTTTCTTGTTGGTTTTTTGTAAATACTACTATGGACCTGATTCAAATCGGATTTAGTAAGGAGTACATCTAAAAAAATCTATTTCAGTTGTGGAACATTTATAATTAAATTTTAGAAAAATAGTACTCCTGTTCATGTAGGTAATCAATTCCTCAAGTTCCATATTATTTCCTCCTTTCCAAAGCATAAAGACATCATCCACAAAACGGACATACCATGCAATATGGTCACTTAGACAATTGCTTGGAGCTAAGATGGTTGTCTGTTCCCAAAAGGCTTAAACATTAGTTTTAGATAGAAGCATCTATCTACATATATATGTGTTTTTTATATATATTTTTGCAAGTTGCATATATATTTTTGTAAGTTGTATATATTCTAAAATTAAGTATGTGTGTTTTACTTGAATTGCATCTACTAATTTTATTACTTGATTGATTAATTAATTGGAACAAATTAGTTCTATTCATTCCTATTTAAACATTTGATGCATTTTAAAGTTTTAGTCTTTTTCTTTTATTTTTTATTAAAGCTAAGCCCTGTGTACATTGGGAGTATTTTGTTTCTTCAATCTTTATATGTCAACTGATTAGATGCTTCCTGCTCCACTGGTTTCTCCTTATTTAGGATGTTCATTGCTCTATCCTGTTGTGTTGTTATCTGAGTTAAATTTTCTACACTAAATCCTTCACTTTGCAGGTAATCCATAACGTCAGTTTCTATTTCTTTAACTTCTCCATTACTAATCCTCTTTTCTACTTTTCATCTGTTTTCTTATTTTTTGTATTGTAAAATTTTCCATGTCTGGATTTTTTTTCCTGTATTTCTCTTCAAATATCTTTGGTGCTGCTATTTTTGCATTGATTAGTTTTGCTTTCTCCTGTGCATACATCTTGCACCATATTACATCTCTTTTTTCTTTTTCTATGTCCATATTTCTTCTTCAGATGTCTCCTGTTCCTCTTGTTTCTCCTCACTTTGAGGACTACAAAACAAAAAGCAGGTACCAAGGTACTGAAGAGAGTAGTAAAAACAGGAGCAAATCAACAAATAAACTCCACAGACTACCAGGCTAAAACAGCAACCTTTAATGCAAAAGAAGTAAGCACTTTCAAGATACACCCTTCATCAGACTAATTCCTTGTAAAACAAACTCATTATTTAAAATAGCAACTATCCAATCAACAGTCAAAACCCTGAACACATGGTCTATGCCTCTTTAATACAGGTTTTAAAGGTACAATCCCATTTAAACCTGGGCTTCTATCTGCCCCAAGTTCTATAATCCATTGTTGTTCACACTACTCAGTATAGGTAACCAGATCACCACCTCTTGGATTGATTTTAGGGACCTGTAGGGCCATAAACTTAAAAAAATGTCCTGGCTCTTCATTCACATGTCGATGCAGAGCATTATGCACTTCAAGCAAATGTATGGCTGATAAATGCCTCAAAATCCTAGTTTTAAACTTACAGTTGGTCTTCCCTACATAAAATGATGAACAACACATGCACCTAGCTAAGTATACCACATTGACAGTAATACAATTCGCTTGCAGCTTAGGAGAATATACCCTTTGATTAATGGGATGGACAAATTTTTGGTTATTAGATATATGTCTGCATGCTTTACAATGCATACAGGGATACGTTCCATACCTCCCAGTCCCACTAACCTTGCTTCTATCCCTATCACACAGAATCTGTTTCAAATTCCTATTTCATTTAAATTCGAAGATGGGAGCATCTCCAACCAGTTCTCTCAAAGGATCATCACTCTGTGAAATTCTCCAGTTATTCCGTATTATACCACAAATGCCACTAATGTCACTACTATATTAAATATATACATTTATATTATCTTTGTGTTTAGCTCAATCTACTACCCTTGAGAGCCTATTCTCTATATTTTGAGGACTAGTTGTACCATCATTCTGAGATATGACCCTTGTTAGACTTTCTACACTGAATCCTTCACTTAGCAAATATTCCATAACTTCAGCTGCTGTTTTCTTTTATTTCTACTTGACTAATCTTCTGTTCTACATTCCCTCTCTGAGATCTTATTTTTTTATTGTGAAATTTTCCATATCAAGATGCCTTTGCCTATATTTTTCTTTGAATATCTTTGTGGCTGCCTTTTTTTATGTTGATTAATTTGGCTTTCTCCTTTGCATAAATATCAGATCTCTCTTTCTTTCCCATGTCCATATTATTTTTTAAACCTTTCAAAGATCTCAAAATTTGTTCTTTAAATGTTCACACTTCCTCAGTTGCTTCTTTTTCTAAAATGGCACAAGGTTTCCTGGTCTATATGGTGTTTTTCACAGATCTGTTGTATTAATGAACACAATTTTTTATTTGAATCTTCTGACAGTTTTTATTGTGGAAGTATTTTTCTTTCCTCTAATTTCTCTAGTAATCTTTTTGTATATCTTTTGTCAGGAAAGTCTAGGCTTCTCGCATAATAGTAACAATACATAATTTCTTTCTTATCCTTAATAGCCCACACTATCATCTGTTTTTCTCTTTTTTGGCCTATCAGTTTTTGTGATTTTTGTGGACTTCTACTTCCTTCTGCAACAGGGGGCCATCCTTCCCCTGCACCTGGCCTAGCCTCATTTTAGGAATATTCCCATGTCTTGAGGATTCTACACAATCATTTTTTCCAGTACTGGGTACAGTGCACCTAACAGGATTCAGCACTTTTTTTTATCCTGAGACTTGTGGACCCAGCTATCTTTTTTAATTTTAACCTACGTCTGTCCATGATATATGCTATGTAAAATACAGTCTATATATCAGTGTCATCTTGGTGAGATTTTGTGAAAAACAAGGTCCACCTTGTGAAGGTATTCACCAACACTTGAGGATGAATTCAATTCCAGCAATACTTCTCTCTTTTTGCTGATTTTATCATCTTTCCATTTGGACCTCTGGCTCAGTACAGGTGGTTCCATTTACAATGAGCTTTGCACACAATTGTGTATTGCATTTGAGGTTGTAGACATAGCTAAAGAATGCCTTGTAGATGTTTTTGGCCTGGGAGGCCAAATTTACCTCAAATTTTGTTTTGATAGACTTTATTTGTCCTCTGAGTTGTTTATTTAGTTTTATGAGTGTCTTTATCCTGCTGGGTGCTGCACCTCCTAATTTCTGCCATGATTATCTTCCTACAGCCTAATGATTTTGTGACTCCACCAGGGTGGTTTGTTTTTTGAGTTGGTTCTGTACTTCTTCCTGGTGGGTACAGCGGCCTCAATGTAGCTATTAACATGCTTGTATAGTGTTTAGTATTCTCAGGGTTAATGGGGGCTTATTAATTTTGCCAGGGTATCACTTAATAGCAAGATGTTAGCCTTAGAGTAGTTCCTGAATATTCCAGGGTTAGCTGGGGTCCAGGTTTTATTTTTACTTCAAAGGAAACTATTTTGTGGTCTGACCTTACCAGGGAAGATATTACACTCAGGAGTGTGCCGTACTCTCCCATATAAGTGAGGACCACATCCAGTATGGTTGCACACCTGGTTGGTGTATTGACAATCTGGTCCAGGGAGTTTGTGTTTACAAAATCCAGGAATATCTGTGCCTGTACATGTGGTGTCATATAGGATTCACAGTTAATAATGGGGTAAATAAAGTCACTCATAAATATAGCATTCAGTTGGATGGAGAGTGTTTCCAATAACTTTAAATATATGGTATGGGTTCCTGGGTCATAGAGCAGAACTTATAGCTTGGAAGTAAGTGGTAATGGATTTTGCCTATGGTGATTTGAACATGGAGCAGCTCGAGTAGATTGTCCTCTTTGACCAGCCTTGAGGTATATTTATTTTTGATGTAAATTGAGACATCGCCCCCTTTATTCCCTGTCTGTGTATTAGCTGGTCTAAATGTGTGGAAAGCATTATAACCTTGCACTGTTGGTGTGCTGTCCACGGATTTCAACCATATCTCAGTGAATGCACAGTCATCAGCATTCTCTAAGGTGTATGGAGCTTCTTGGGAGTGGAGTAGCTTGTTTAGACTCCTAGCATTGAGCAGTAATATCTTTAGATTTTTTGGTTTTGATTTGCTATTTATTTATTTATTGACATTTGTTGACCAGGAAAGTCCGACTGAATCAGGAACCGATTTTCAATGGTGGCCCGGGAAGAAAAGCTCTACAAGACATTATGTATGCACAGAAATAACAAGTACTTTACAAGAAATTGTGGTGCAGTACATTACAATATGTATGCACAGAATAACAAGTATTTTACAAGAATTTACCGTACAATATAGTCCACTATAACATACTGAGAAAAGTTATAATTGTGGGATTACAATATCAGAGAAACATATATATTTCTTTGTAAATATTGAGTAAGTTGAAAGTTAAGAAAGGGAAAATCAGTACAGGGGTAGTTTAAAGGGGTGAGGGTTAGAATAATAGTTAAGGTTAGAAGATCAATAGTAAGAATGGAGTTGTTTAAAATAACTTATAAAGCAAAAGAGTTTCCTACTGGTTTTGAGGGGTACAAATTGAGGTAAGCTAGAGGGAAAACTCAAAGAGAGAAGGATGGTTTATCTATTTGGATAAATGCAGGAGCAGATATCAGTATTTAGTAGATAGTTCTTTAGGTTGAGTTTAAATTTGTTGAAACAGCTAATGGTGTTTATGCTGGTTGGAAGTGAGTTCTGTAGTTTAACAACAGTGTACAAGTAAAGGCCATGCCCAGCTTTTTTGTTTGGTACATAGATAGTCATGAGTTGTTTATGTTAGGGTTCTGGTGGGACTGTAGGATATTAGAATGTTCTTAAGAGCTGGGCAATTATTTGGGTTGTAGACAATTTTATGTGTTATGGACAGCTGAAGGAGGTTAAGGTGATGTGGAAATTCCAAACAGTTTAATTCTCTTAAGGCTTGGCAGTGGTGTAAGCGGTAGGAGCTGCCTGTGGCAAATTTGGCAATTTTATGGTAGCAGGACTGGAGCTTATTTTGTAGAGATGAGTGCAGGTTGGTGAAAATGGGGGCATCATATAATAGGGAGGGGAGCAAGTAAGTGTTGGCAAGAGTGTTTTTGGTAGTGCTGTCCATGAAATGTTTATGTCTGTATAGGACTCCTAATTTGCAGTGTTTTTTAACGGCATTACAAATATGGTGTTCAAATGTAAGTTTATTGGTAGTAGTAATATCTAATTTAGCATGGGATATGGTTTAAATTTCTGTGTTGTTTTAGAAGAAAATATGAAAGTCGGATGAGAGGGGTTTTGCTGCAAAGAGTAGAAGCTTTGTTTTTTGGCATTGAGGAATAATTGTGATTCGATTAATCAGGCTTCGATTGGGTGAAGATATCTTGTGTTATTTGCTGTAGGTGTTCTTGTTTATTTGAGGAAAAGATTATGGTAGTATCATCTGCATATTGGATAATAGAGCTTATGGTAGTATCATCTGCATATTGGATAATAGAGCTTAGAGGAGAAATAGTGTGAAGGTTGTTGGTAAAAATATTAAAGCATAAAGTTCCAAGTATGGACCCTTGTGGTACTCCAGTTTGGTTAGTTTGGTATTCTGATAGTGTATGTTTGCAATTTTACACATTGTTGCCTGTTTGTGAGGTAGCTGTTAAACCACTGGTGGGTAGGTGGGATGCAGCCAGTATTACAAAGGTGTCATAGAAGTTTTTTGAGCAATACTGTATTGAAAGCCTTCGACAGATCTAGTAGTAGTAGTACAGAAGCAATATTACCAGAGTCAATGGATTTTTGTACAGTATCCATGAAGGAGAAACGTGTGGTGTTCATACTGTGTGATGGTGAAAGCCATGTTGGGTGGGGTGAGTAGGTTGTTGTGTGTGAGATGGTGATGTAGTTGTTTATAAATGCACTTTTCGAGGATTTTGGATAGTGGGGAGAGGATAGAGATTGGGCAATAGTTAGAGGATTAATTGGAATTACCTCCTTTGTGAAGTGGGGTGATGATGGATGTTTTCCAGAGGTTGGGGATATAGGATTTTGTAACTGAGCAGTTGATCAGAATTCTAACAGGACATGCTATGGTCTCAGCAGTGAGTTTTAAGTATTCTGGTGGGAGGTCATCAGAGGAGAGAGAGCATGGTTTTAATTTTCTGAGGAGTCTCTGGATTTCTGTGGCTGGTATTTGTAGTAGTGAGAAGGGGGTAGATGGTGAAGTATTACTTTGGTGAAGGGGAGAAGATTTGTCTAAGAGGGGGAAGATGATCTTTCTAAGTGAGGACTGGTTTCATAGGATAGAGGTTAAGGTGGAATGTAATTTGCTAGGATAGGGGTAGAGGAAGTGGAATCTGTTATTAATTTGTGTATGCTAGTCATAAAATGTGAATTGAGCATAGTGGTTATTTGCAAGGGTGTTTTGTCTGGGCATGGTGATGGATTTGTTTAGTGTTAGGGGTTAAGAGATTTGTGATACTTTTCCAGAATTGTTTTGGGTTGTTTCTATGGTTAGTCAGTTGGTTGTAGAAATAATGTTTTTTGTTAGAATGCACTAGCTTTTTAACATTATTTTGTAAATGTTTGTATCTAAGTAGGTTACATTCATTTTTGTTGTTATGCCTTTCTTTCCAAGCCTTGTCCCTGTATTGTAAGAGTTGTTTAGAGGCCTTTGTTAGCCAGAGAGTATTGTTAGATTTTATTTTTTTAGTACGTGGAGGGGCTAGGTTGTTGAGAGTGTCTAAAATATCTTGTTAAAATAGTATATGGCATCATCTAATAGGAGAGTTTTTAGTGAGAACCAATCTGAGAGTTTTAGAATGTTGATAAATTCTTGTTGATCAAAATGTTTTAGATTCCTAGTGGCTTTGTAATTTTGAGATTTGGATATTTGTGGAGTGGAGCTATAAGTGAAAATGTGAAAGTGGTTTCTGAGTGCATTAGGTAGGGTCTTAGGATTTGAGAATCTAAGTGGATTTGGGACTAAGATCTTGTCAAGGGTAGCTCCTGGTGTATTGCTATTGCGCATTCTGGTGATGAGTTGGGTGAAGTTGTAGATGTTTATTCTGTTTGTTGGGGAGTCGGTTATTAAATATTGCCAACTGAGGTTTACATCTCCCATAATAATAGTTTCATTGCACATATTTTCTGGCATCCAGGCAAGGATGTCCTCAAGGGTTTGGATGTTTTGACCTGGTGGGATATATAGACTAGCTATGCATAGCTGTTTAGATTTACTAATTTGTAGGGTTTCTGTTATGATTTTGGGATTTGAAAAGGATGGGAGTTTTTTCTGGAAGGGTAGAATTGTGAGATAGTGTGCATAGATTAGGGATACCATGCCTCCTTTTTTGTTGGTTCTATCCTTCATCAGTATATTATAACCTGAGGTGTTATTTCTATGTCTTGGATTTGGGGTTTTAGCCAGGTTTCAGTGACTGCTAGGATGTCAGGGGTGTTCTGTGTTAGCCAACCATGGAATTCTGTAATTTTGTTACAGATTATATGAATGTTTATGGTTGTTAAGAGAAGGTATTTAGAAGGGGTAGTTTGGTTGAGTGTAGTTATGCCTGAGGATCCTGAGCTGGGGCAGATGCCCCCACACAGGGATATTCTGTTTTGGATGTAAAGGGAGTATTTTAGAAGAATGTTTGTTTTTTTGTTATAAGTTGTTAGATAGTGGCATGTAATTTTATTTGTAGTGGTAGAGGGAAAGATTTTTAGTTTTGAAAAATGAATGAAATGTTATTCAAGTAGGCTGGGGGATATAGTATGGAAACTGTTTAAAGGTTTGTTACTGCTTAGAGAAGTTGTAGATGTAATAGCTGTGGGTTGAAGTATAGATTTGGGGGAGTTAATAGGAATTAGTAGACTGATGGCAAGAGTTAGAAGCAGATTGGGAAAAGTGGAATATTTAGTGAGTGCCATAATTGTAGAATGGGTTTAGGAAATGTCTTAGTGTGTGGGAGGTAATGTTATGGGTGGATATTGGGAGAAAAGAAGGGAGGAGGCTAGTGAAAGCTTGAAGGCGCAGTTAGAAGTGGATTGTGTGTGTGGGTGAAATCTGATTGGAGGGGGTGGAGTTACTGCACATTATAAATGTGAGGAGTGCAGGGGTGGGTGGGAAAGGGGGTAGTGTAGGGGAGCGGAGTGAGCCTGAAAGGCGAACAGAGCGGGTAGAGCCAGCCCAACAGCTGCAAGGGAAAAAACTGTTAGTGTGAATTGGTTTTAAATCTGTGGTAAGGTAAGCAAGTGCTGTGTTACTGATTTCCAGGAATTTATTGTTTCACAACAGCAGTATGATATGCTTTGTAAGCAGCACTTTAAGCTGGAAGATAATGTTTTAGTTAGAGTCTCTGTGAGCAAAACAGCTTGAGTGAGCCTTGTTAGTATTAGGAATAGCCACTAGGAGAGGTGCTTTACTGCCACCTCGTGGCAGAATGTGAGCAAGGTTAGGAGTTGAGAAAGGTAGGACGCTATCTGCTGATGTCCCTGCAAGTGTGCACACCACTTGTTATAGGTAGTGCAATGCAAATAAATATAAGATATTCCCAGGAATTATAGGAAAGCACTTACATTAGATTAAAAATGGGTTTTCACTTCCTATACTGTAAAGTCTGTAGGGCCTTTAGGTGAGTGAGGAGTGAGCAGGCAGCAATGTGATTGAGACCAGCTATGTTAGACGTACATTCAATTTGGCATTGTCTAAAAAGGTACTATGATGGTAGGTAATGTTTTAGCTAATATTTGAAAGCCTAGATGTCTAACACAATAGCATAAACTTGTCACCCTTCACATCTCCCATACCCTCCTTCCTCAATACTGAACTACTTCTAAGTAACCTAAAACTAAACACTTACAAAACAATATCTGTGACAGCCTTTTATATCCCACATGCAGAAAATATCAGAACATTGGAGGACATCCTATCCTGGCTATGTGATAATGTAAACACCGAGACAGTAATACTAGGTGATGTCAAGTCCCGCCTCT
Source organism: Protopterus annectens (assembly GCF_019279795.1). Lineage (NCBI taxonomy): Eukaryota > Metazoa > Chordata > Ceratodontiformes > Protopteridae > Protopterus > Protopterus annectens. The sequence continues at coordinate 1,754,510,965 of NC_056726.1, forward strand.
GAGATAATGACTTCTAGTATAAACATGTATAATCTCTACCAATGTATCAGTGATCCTACCAGAATCAGCCTGAAAAATGGTAAAACGACCACCATGGACTAGTTAACAAGTCACCCTAACAATCTAACCTCCCATGGCACCTTAGCTAACACCTATACTGACCACCTGCCCATATATGCTCCAACAGAATGTCATACGTCTCTCTGGAACATACATATAAATCCTCTCCTATCATAAATAACTCTGACCTGCAACTGTTCTGAACTGCAAAACCTCACTACAGTCTCACAACTGCAACATCCTTAAAGTCTTGCCACTAGATGATGTCTGTTTTTATAAGATATTTATGGAACTGTTAATCAGCATGCCTCCCTTAGACATAAAAGAGTGGAAAACTACCATCCTCCTTGGCTCACTCCTACTACCAGGAAATTAGTGCGGAATAGCGATGAAGCCTGGAAGGCATGGCTCAATAATTAAACAGAAAAATATCCTTAACAATATAAACACTTATGAAATAAAGCCAAATTCCAGATCACACTTGACAAGAAATGTTATTACTCCAGTTTGCAAAATAGATGCTAGAAAAATTCTAGAAAATTCTGGGCCACCATATCTATAATATTACAATTGAGATCAAATGGACAAACAAATCCCAACTCTCACTGCTCCCGGGAAGAAACAGCTAATGCTTTCACTTATCACTTTATCTCTTGAATCGCTAAACTACTTCATAATGAAAGTCAAAGCATGTCAACCTCTCTAATAATTTGATCACATCCTACTCAGTCTCACCTCCCAGTTCCATTAATAGTCATTCTTTTTGTTTTCAACTGGTATCTATAATAATAATCAAAAAATACCTCAAATAAATTAAACCGTGTACACCAGTTCTAATTGGAATTCCTTGTCATTTCTTAAAAATAGCAACCAACTCTGTTTCCTTTCAGTATCCATTCTCATAAATACATCTGTTTAGGAGTCACATGTCCCAGCCTTATGGAAGAAAATCTCACATCATCCCACTTCACATGGGAGGTAACTACAATGATACAACCAACTTTAGGCCCGTTGCCATTCTCTCCCCTTTCAAAAAATCCTTAAAATGAAATTCATAATCAATTAATAACTCATTTGCAAACTAACAACCTCCTTACCCCCACACAACATGGTTTCAGACCAGGGCTTTGCACTACCACAGCTCTTCTAAACATCACCAGCACTTTTTACCTTTTCAGAGACAAAGGCCAGCTGGTTTCTGCAATGTTTTCGGATCTGTCCAAGGCCTTCAATACTGTTTCCCATAGCATTCTTCTAAAACAACTCTCTTCACTTGGCCTATCAAATACTTCCATCAACTGGTTCTGGACATGGGAAAGAAAGAGAGATCTGATATTTATGCAAAGGAGAAAGCCAAATTAATCAACATAAAAAAAGGCATGATTCATCGTCCCAAAGATATACAAAGAAAAACATAGGCAAAGCCATCTTGACTTATGGAACAGCCCTGCAAGGCCACTTTTTCAAGACCAATCTTAAAAAATAAGATCTCAGAGAGGGAACTGTACATGCACAACCCTCAAAACAGATGCATGATTAGTCAAGTAGAACATAAAACAAGCTCTCACTTTAATGACACCATATACATATGTACATCTGTCACTACTTATATCAACTAACAGATACTAACAAGGTATATATTTAATCTTGCATTATTAGAAAGAGTCATTCAATGACGGTTCATGTATTAGTTTCTTGACAGATGTACATATGTATATAATTTGACTTGTACAAATTGAGATTATTTTATTTAAATATTTTTAATCTGTATGATTATTTAATTTACATTCAATATTCATGATTATATGTAGTTTATGTCAGTATGATGTTTATAAGTAGGGCTAATATGGAGCCTTTAACCCAATTTACATTTATATATAGATACTATCTGATATGAGTTGGTATATAATTGATACAAAGTAGGTTAATTCATGAAAAGTCAAAATGTTTTTTTACACATCTGAAATATGTATTTTCATATTATATTATATTATTTTATTTCCACTTTGTATAAAAAAGAATTGAGAATTTCATGACATCATATCCTGTTTTAAAGATTTATAAGACATGTGTTAGGGAGGGCACATTGTCTTGTTTCTGAAGAAGTTCACGTTTTTATTAAAGTGAAAGAAAGCGCTAATCCGCACAGCCTCTATTGTGTCATTTACCCACTGAGTTGTGTTCAATATTTCCAGCTTTTAGGAAAGTTTCAAGTTATGCCAGCATAGCTAGTCCGTTTGTTTTGTTTTTATATGTCATTTGTATATCAAACTGATTTGTAAAGCTGCTTGTATTAAAATGTACCAACAGTGGGTCCTGCTAGACAGAAAGTAAATGCACCTGTATGTCAGACTGTATTGTAACTGTTGAAATGAATATATTGTAACAGAGGATACTGGAAGAGAAGAAGTAAATTTCAGTCTAGCTAACTTTGAAAAATACTGTGAAATTAAATCACCTGGTTTAAGCCATAAAGATTGTATCTTTCATAGGTTCATAAGTGTGTACTACGCTAATGGCCCTGCAGCCTTTACAAGCCTAGCTCATAGGATTACTCTGGCATCGTGCCACCCAACATTAGTTCCCAGTGCCTCTGTCGAGCAGAGTCACTGGAGTGATCCCCAGGGTGAATTTTATATTCCTATCCACTCATCAAGATTTCTCTTGAAGAGGGCCAGTGAGGTGCTCTGTTTGACATGTATGGGAAGTGTATTCCATAGCATGGGCAGTCTATGGGTTATGAACCTGTCCCTCCAGCATGTTCTGTTGATTATGGTAATGAGGTTGAAGTCTCATTAGTGTGTGGTGTGGAGGGACTAGGATTTCTTTAGATGTAGCATTTCTAACAGAGGTGGGTTAGACATGGCTTTATAAGTCAAGCAGAGATCGCCTCTAGTTAAGCGATATGAGACAGAGAATAGCTTGAGTTTTTTGAGTCTGTCCACATAGGACAACTGTTTAAGGCCTAAGATCATCTTCGTGAGGTACGTTTGTGGCCTCTCCAGTTGTTGCAGGTGTCTAGTGAGGTACTAGATGGCAAATTAGATTGAGAGCAACAGTATACCCTGGCTTAAATGATAGTTACTCCATAGCACCTTTGTTAAAGATGAAACATTATGTAATATAATGTGGTGCTGCGGTAGCATTGTCGCCTCACAATAAGACGCTGTCCGGTTCGATTTTCAGCTTGAGCGTCTTTTGCGTGGAGACATGCGTGAATGGGCGTACTTTCGTTGAAGGTTGTGCATCAGGGCTGGTAACTCGGCACGTAAAAATCAACTACCAATCATTAGCGGACCGGAGTTCCGCTGTGGCGACCCCTAACAGGGAAAAGCCGAAAGACACAACAATTGGATAAGTATGTTCCCTTAAATTTTTATAGGAGTATGTAATTATTTAATTGACAATCATGTTGTGTAGGTATTTAAGTGCATTTGGATTGTTTTTAATTGTTCTGAAGAAGTTCATCTAAGAGGGTGTACGAAAGCGCTCAACAGTAACAACAGTGTTTTTATGGTGGTTTCGTATCCTGGACATTCATCCATTAAAGGATTTTTATTTTAACCAGCAGCATTCGGAAGGTTTTGTTCTGGTTCCAAGTTTGTGTTCTACATTTTGGATCTAGTGAGTTACATGTCAAATGGACATTGTACTCAATGATTGGCTTAATGAGGGAAGAGTAGAGGGAGACAATGATCTCTTTCTTCCTGGATGCAAAACCCTTAGTAATGAGATGCACCACATAGAAGGACTTTCTGACTACAGTGGCAATGTGGTGGTCAAAAGAGAGGTTGCTGTCAACCTGTGTGCCCAGATCTGTTATAATGTCGTCTGTGTTCAGTGGACTACTATTGATGTGGTAATTCATGGGAACTGAGTTTTTCCCAAAGGGGATGATGACACATTTTTTGCATTGAGCTTAAGACCATGGCTCTGACATCAGTCATTGGTCTCAGTGAGGCCTTTCTGCAGGATGTCAACATCACTTAGGGAGTTAATAACAGCTCCCAACTTGCAGAATGTGAGCAATCCAAAGGACACCAAGTTTATTGAAGTTAAACGCTTTCCTATCTATTACAGAAACTTCCTCAGAACAATATTGCACAAAAACCCAGCCAAATATATACCCACCCCACAATTAACCATTCAAAATTGCACCAAAATTTTAAAGCAATATATACACATCAAATTATAGCAGTAAAAATATTGTATATAGCAAGTAACAAAACTAAATAAATGTTACCATAAAATATTGTAATATGTGAAATTATTAAATAAATTCCACGTTAACTTTACTAACCTAAAATTTGATTAAGTTTTAAAACACTAGCAATGATTATAGTTTCATTGATACCTGGGTAACAAGAGGCATTTAAAAGCAACTGCCATCTCACTTCCATCATATCCAAATGCACATCTGGAATGCACCCCTGTTCATCCAGCACTAACTGCTGTAAAACCAAAAATTTAAAATCATGTGTTGGATTTTCATTGATATGGCTATACAAAGCACTAGTAACCCTACAATGTCTGATGTCACCCAGATGTTCACCTATTCTTAATTTAAATTTTCTACAGGTTTTCCCAATGTAGAAACAAGAACATTTTCTACATTTAGCCATATACACAACATTTTTACTATTACAATTGTAGTGGCCTCTAATATTGACAGTCTTCCAATTAACCCTAATTTGACCTACAGTTTCCATTATAAATGGACAAAAAGAGCAGAAATTACATTTAAAATTATCTATTTTTGTATTGATTCTGCCTTCATGTCTAATACTTTCCAAAATTTTCTTTATAGATTTGTCCCTCCTAAAAACATGTCTCGGGTTTTTACCAACTTTCAACCCAACATTAGCATCAAATTGAAGTTTCTCACAATTGGCATTTACCACATCAATAATACTGTTGGCCATGCCATTGTATGTCAAAATGAAGGCTGAGTTGTAAAAAACTTTATCATTACTAGATCTATTAGTACTCACAAATCCGTGGCCCAATATGGGTCTATAAAAACCTTGATTACATTTGTGGGTTACCTCATGAGCAAGGTCATCCAAAAGACAGTCAGGATATCCCCTTTGTTTAAACATATGTGTAATAAAATCTAATTCTACCAAAAAATCCACATCAGAACTCACCATTCTGGCCTTTAACTACGGCCCTCTTTTGATGGTGCAGGTGCCAGCTCCCATAATCCAAATATGAATTTGAAAATGTGGACATTTGGTAAATTCTGGTGTCAAAATTCATATTACACCAATCTATCTCAAGTTCTACATCTAAGTAGACAATTGTATTCTTACTATAAACATAGGTAAATTTTTAAAAAATCAATTGTTTCATTAATATATACCAGAAACTCATTTAAACTGTCTTCTGTACCTTTCCAAAGAAGAAACAAATCATCCAAGAATCGAGTATAGTGTGCAATATTAGAAATGTACCGACTATTAATCAAAAATTCCTGCTTCCAATAAGACATAATAAGGTATTCAAAAATGGGGGCACATGCCACCCCCATTGCCACTCCCTTCACCTGTTTATAATACAAACCAAATGTAGTTATTTTTTAAAACTAATTCCATAAGTACACTCAGTTTGTTGATTTCATCTTGAGAAAAAATATTGGTTTTATTAAGTTGTTGTTCTAACCAATAAATACCTAAATCATGGGGAATTACAGTAAACAGATTAACCACATCAACAGTGACCATAATCATATCAGTGGTTAATTCAATGCCATTTAATCAGTCAATAAATTGCCAGGAATCTTTACTAATATAATCAAAAAAACCCAGGCACTTCTGCATTTCATGATCTAAGTATTTGGCAACAAAATAAATCTTGGACCTTTCACCATCCACAATGGGCCTGAAAGATGGATAAACCAGTCCCTTGTGGATTTTTGGTATACCAAAAATATTTGCCACCCTAGGATATTCATTCCTCAAAAAGTGGTACTAGTCTGCATCAATTTGGGCCTGGTAAATCATATCTTCAAGTGCCAAGTCTATCTTTTTATATGCCACTCTAATCTCATTTAGAGAACTTTCCTCATAGGCTTCATCAAATAGAATGTTATTCATGCCATCTAAATATTATCTCTTGTCCATAACTACCACTCTATTGCCCTTGTCAGGTTTCATAAATCTGGCCATGGGATCTTTAATCAATTCTAAGTATACTAAGAGGACATTCGTTCCATGTAAAGTGGGTAACTTGGTGGAATCTATTATTGACTTAAAGAGATACACTAGGAAGTTAAATTTAAAAGTATGGTTTAACCAGGAGGCTGCAGTTGAAAATCAAACCAGGAATAATTGTAAAAAAGCTAGTACTTTTAACCCTCCATTGAACAAAAATGTTGAACTCTTTGAAAGAATGTGTGAAAGGACAATTAGAAAATGTTATATTTACACTGATAAGTTTGATTATTCTAATTTGACTGGGGAGGAAAAGCAGCTTATGCTTGAATTGATTAAAGATCCCACGGTCAGATTTATGAAACCAGACAAGGGCAATGGAGTGGTAGTTATGGACAAGAGACAATATTTAGATAGCATGAATAACATTCTACTTGGTGAAGCCTATGAGGAAAGTTCTCTAAATGAGATTAGTGTGGCATATAAAAAGATAGACTTGGCACTTGAAGGTATGATTTATCAGGCCCAAATTGATGTAGATGAGTACCACCTTTTGAGGAATGAATATCCTAGGGTGGCAAATATTTTTGGTATGCCAAAAATCCACAAGGGACTGGTTAATCCATCTTTCAGGCCCATTGTGGATGGTAAAATGTCCAAGACTTATTTTATTGCCAAATACCTAGATCATGAAATGCAGAAGTGCCTGGGTTTTTTTGATAATATTAGTAAAGATTCCTGTCAATTTATTGACAGATTAAATGGCATTGAATTAACCACTGATATGATTATGGTCACTGTTGATGTGGTTAATCTTTTTACTGTAATTCCCCATGATTTAGGTATTTATTGGTTAGAACAAGAACTTAATAAAACCAATATTTTTTTTTCTCAAGATGAAATCAACAAACTGAGTGTACTTATGGAATTAGTTTTAAAAAATAACTACATTTGTTTTGAGGGACAATATTATAAACAGGTGAAAGGAGTGGCAATGGGGGCGGCATGTGCCCCCATTTTTGCCAACCTTACTATGTCTTACTGGGAGCAGGAATGTTTGATTAATAGTCAGTACATGTCTAACATTGCACACTATACCTGATTCTTGGATGATTTGTTTCTTCTTTGGAAAGGTACAGAAGACAGTTTAAATGACTTTCTGGTATATATTAATGAAACAGTTGATTTTTTTAAATTTACCTATGTTTATAGTATGAATAAAATTGTCTGCTTAGATGTAGAACTTGAGATAGATTGGTGTAATATGAATTTTAACACCAGAATTCACCAAATGTCCACATTCTCAAATTCCTATTTGGATTATGGGAGCTGGCACCCGCACCTTCAGAAGAGGGCCATAGTTAAAGGCCAGTTGGTGTGGGCTGCCAGAATAGTGAGTTTTGATGTGGATTTTTTGGTAGAATTAGATTTTATTACACATATGTTTAAACAAAGGGGATATCCTGACTGTCTTTTGGATGACCATGCTCATGAGGTAACCCACAAATGTAAACAAGGTTTTTATAGACCCATATTGGGCCACGGATTTGTGAGTACTAATAGATCTAGTAATGATAAAGTTTTTTAAAACTCAGCCTTCATTTTGGCATACAATGGCATGGCCAACAGTATTATTGATGTGGTAACTGCCAATTGGGAGATTCTTCAATTTGATGCTAATGTTGGGTTGAAAGTTAGTAAAAACTCGAGACATGTTTTTAGGAGGGACAAATCTATAAAGAAAATTTTGGAAAGTATTAGACACGAAGGCAAAATCAATAGAAAAGTAGGTAATTTTAAATGTAATTCCTGCTCTTTTTGTCCATTTATAATGGAAACTGAAGGTCAAATTAGGGTTAATCAGAAGACTGTCAATATTAGAGGCCACTACAATTGTAATAGTAAAAATGTTGTGTGTATGGCTAAATGTGTAAAATGTTCTGGTTTCTACATTGAGAAAACCTGTAGAAAATGTAAATTAAGAATAGGTGAACATCTGGGTGACATCAGACATTGTAGGGTTACTAGTGCTTTGTATAGACATATCAATGAAAATCCAACACATGATTTTAAATTTTTGGTTTTACAGCAGTTAGTGATGGATGAACAGGGTGCATTACAGATGTGCATTTGGATATGATGGAGCTGATATGGCAGTTGTTTTTAAATGCCTCTTGTTACCCAGGTATCAATGAAACTATAAGTGTTGCTAGTGTTTTAAAACTTGATCAAATTTTAGGTTAGTAAATTTAACATGGATTTTTTAAAATAATTTAACATATAATATTTTATGGTGACATTTATTTAGTTTTGTTATTTGCTATATGCAATATTTTTACTGCTGTAATTTGATGTGTATATATTGCTTTAAAATTGTTGGCACAATTTTGAATGGTTAATTGAGGGGTGAGTATATATTTGGCTGGGTTTTTGTGCAATATTGTACTGAGGAAGTTTCTGTAATAGAAAGGAAAGCGTTTAACTTCAGTAAACTTGCTGTCCCTTGGATTGCTCACATTCTGCTGGTTGGTTCTTCTGTGGTTTTCTACTATTTTGTGAACAGCTCCCAACTTGCAATTGTCTGCGAACTTTGTCAGCCAGTGTCCCTTCATGTTGGTCTGGACTTCAAAGAAGTAGATACCAAACAGGAGAGAATCCAGAACCGAAACCTGTGGGACTACACTCATGACTGGTCTGCAGTCTGACTTGGAGTCAGCTACTTTCACACTGTGAGTTCTGTGAGCCAGTTTGCAGCCCACCTAGTGATAGAGGGGTTGATGCCTAGCTTAGTGAATTTTTCTATGATTCCTGAGTGGAGAATGATAGGAAAGGCCTTGGCCAGATCACAGTAGGCTGTATGAACCACCTTGTCTTCATCCACAGCTCTGGTGACTGACTCAAAGAAGTCAACCAGGTTGAGGAGGCATGATCCACACTTCACAAAACCAAACTGTGTGGGATCCAGAGTTTGGAGATTCCATATATCCTTGTTTATTAGGTCCATGATGATGGGTTCCATAGCTTTGCATATCAGACTCGTCAGGCTAATGGGGTGATAGTTCCCAGGTTCTGTAGTCACTCCTCCTTTGTGGAGAGGGATGACTGTGGCAGTGCACCATTTGGTAGGGACAAAGCCCAAGGTGAGGTTGTGATTAAACAGGACACACAGGTGTGGTGCCAGTTCACTCTGTAGTTCATGTAGAACACAGTCAGGGATATTTTCAAGTCCCATAGATGCTGTATTCTTTGCCTTGGACAGTGCTGTTTTAACCTGTGCAGCAGTAATACTGTGTGCCTGACAATCTACTGGTATTGTGATTGGTCCTTTGGGGGGGAGGTAAAGTTGGCACTGAATCTGTCGGCCAGTATATTGGCAATATCTGTTGGCTCAGTATAGGAGGTACCATTGTGCAGTAGCTCAGAGCAAATCTGTATATTGTTGTGGAGTTCTTTACATAACTACAGAAGGCCTTGTGGTTGTCTTTACAATTTGCTGCAATTCTGTGTTCATAGCTAGCTTTAGAGCATTTGATGATGGATCTCAACTTTTTGTTGAGGGTGATAAGGGAGTTTTTCCAGTCTTGGGACTTCACCTTATTCCAAATCACTTTCTTCCTTTTGTTGTAGAGTTTGTTTATGGCAGGGGACCACCAGATTAGCTTTCTGTTTTAGGAGGAGAGCATCTTGGTTCTCTTGGGTATGGCAAAATCCACGCATTTGTGTATGTGTTCGTACAGTTCATTGGTGAAGGATTTGGAGGTAAAGCAACTATTCTCCATTTGCATGGGTACCGTGAAGTTAGCCACCTCTGTTTATAGGAGCCCAAAGTTAGCTTTGGAAAAGTTTTTCATGATAGTTACCTTTGTGGGGGGTTAGGGGGCTGGGATGTGGCTTTCCAAGGTGATTAGTTTGTGGGCGGCTCTAACCAGGAAAGAGTTGACTATTGGTATAGAGCAACAGTTGTCCATGTTAGCAATGACCAGGTCAAGGATGTTGCTACCTCTAGTGGGGCGAGAACGAGCTGGTCCAGGGCATTGGAATTAATGAATTCCAGGAAATGTTGGGCAAGTGTATTGGACATGAGTAGTTTTCGGTTCTGATTATAGCCAAATACAAAATTTCTGTGAAACCAGGACAAGGAATCCTACAGTATTGTCCTAAGGGGTGAACGTATTGCTGACACTGAAGGATGGAAGTTTTTGCAATGGTTTTATAGCTTCCAGATGCTATAACACATCTTAGCATAGCTCTTTGTGTGTATGTATTATGATGGATATGTGCTACATTCTGGTTTAGTTTCTAGTAAAGTTGGTAGTGTGGGAACCAGAGTCAGACGACCAGTTGTATGTGACGACATTATGTAATCCAGCACTGAAATGATGTTTTAATACTTGATGAGTCAGAAGTCTTAGCCTAGTCTGTTTTTAAAACCTGACAAAGAAGAATCACTCACCTTCTTCATCTTGCCTCACTTTAGTAAGTAACCAGGGAATAGTAATTATTTAGATGAGTCAGGAAAATATAGTGAGATTAGTTAAGTACTGTTTTTTATCTGTGTAACTCTAGCAATCTGTGTTATTTGTAAGATTTCCAGTGATTTCCATGATTTCCAGTGATTTCCAGTGAAAAAAGTTGTCTCAGGTTTCAACTTTCTGTTACCTAAGAAGTTAAGTTTGTGAGTGTTTCTGCCATTTCACACTGAGCCAATCGAAGCAAGGACATGGAGAAAACTCAGATCTATAATATACAACATTAAGTATCCGTTTTTTTTTTCTTTGCTTATTATTCATAGCACCTTGTCGACTGTATATTTTTCTAGCTAGTTTCACTGTGTGTGAGGTATTAACTGGATATTTTCCACTTTTATTAAGCATGTGTTGGATTGTTTGATTCTGATAACTTAATAAACTAACTCAAAAGTACAAACTGCTGAAAAACACGAGATGGCAATAACGAGTAAAGCTGGCAGACTGGACGACAATTCTGCAAAAGTACCAAAGCTTTATTTATTATTTCGGTAGAGAGCAATCTCCCCACCTTCATCAGACAAATACATATTATAAAACCGGCTTCTTATATATTCATGACAGGATTCAAAAATATTAACCTGATTGGTTCGTTAATTAATTAATTAAAAATTAACTATATTTGGAAGCTTTTTCTAAAAATACATAAAAATGACAGTATAACAATATAACAAAATAACAAAAAGAACAAGAAGCCAAGCAACGAGGCAAAAACCTTTAAAACAATAAATAACACTGTCCCGATATGCTCTATATGTACAGTCATTCAAGCATGTACACATCTAAGTTGAAACATTCTGTTATTCAACTTTGTAGTCATGTTGTCTGGTCTTTCTTTGATTGACAATTTATGATGTATTAAATTTATTTGAATAATTGATCAATTCATTCATTAATTTATTTAATAAATAATTTATTTTATTAATGTATTGAATGATTTAACGATCTATCAATCAACTTATCAAATTATTAGCGTATTAGTTAATGATTTTTTTGAATGGTAAATGTACAAGGACTTGTTGGTTTAATCTATCACATATAAGTTATAATGTATTTTCTGTTATTTATTAATTATTTATTACTTATTTATCATTGTTTATCACTTGTAATATTTAACACAAGGAATATAAGCAATACATGGAATATACACAAATACATAAAACATATGCAAAATATTAAGAACTAAGAGTGGGCATATACCATATAATATGTACATCCACAATACAGTCTTTTACAGCACCTTTTCAGTACATATTCAGTTTAAGGGGTTGTCGTGGGGGTAAAATGTATTGCATTGTATTGTATTGTATTGTTTTAAAGGTTTTTAAATGTTTTAAACATATAAGACATATAGAAGATTTTAATATGCACATTAATTTATACATAGATGCACTTCCTGAACTCTCTTAGTGTAAATATACATGTTTTTATATACAAAAAGAAATTTAAAAAGAAACTTAAAAAGGAAATTTTAAAAGCAACTCAGATAGAACTTTAAATGAATTGTTGTGCATGCCTTTGGATTGCCTCGTTGCTTGGCTTCTTGTTCTTTTTGTTATTTTGTTATATTGTTATACTGTCATTTTTATGTATTTTTAGAAAAAGCTTCCAAATATAGTTAATTTTTAATTAATTAATTAACAAACCAATCAGGTTAACATTTTTGAATCCTGTCATGAATATATAAGAAGCCGATTTTATAATATGTATTTGTCTGATGAAGGTGGGGAGATTGCTCTCTACAGAAAGCGCTTACTTTTAATAAAGCTTTGGTACTTTTGCAGAATTGTCATCCATTCTGCCAGCTTTACTCGTTATTGCCATCTCGTGATTCTGATAACTTGTTTGCAGTTAAAAGCTTTCCTTGGAGGCTCTTTTAGCTGTTTAAAACTTTCAATTAAAGGCTCACTACTGCTTTTCTACTGTGAGAAACATTTCTGCAGTTTGTTTCTAAGTAGTGTGGATATTTGTAGCATTGTCCATATTCAGGCGTGTGTTTGGGCCTAGTGTTTGTGGAGGCTGTGCGTCTGAGCACATGTTCAGGAACATCTTGGTGTAGCCAAAGCCATCAGGCATTTCAGTGAGAGAGAATTGTTTAAGGTCATTGGCTGACTGAGGTCACCTAGACTACAGCTTAGACTAAGCACCTCATTGGTTCTCTTGAGCTTTTTTTTTTTTAAAGTTGTCTCAGGTTTCAACTTTCTGTTACTTAAGAATTTAAGTTTGTGAGTGTTTCTGCCATTTCACACTGAGCTAATCAAAGGAAGGACACTGGGCAAACTCGGATCTATAATATATAACATTAAGTATCCTGTTTTTTTGCTTATTTTTTCTAGTTATTTATAGCACTTTATCTACTGTATATTTTTCTAGATAGTTTCACTGTGTGTGAGGTATTAACTGGAAATTGTCCACTTTTATTAAGCATCTGTTGGGTCGTTTGAATCTTATAACTTGTTTGCAGTTAAAACCTTTCTCTAGAGGCTCCTTTAGCTGTTTAAAACTTTCATTTTAAGTCTCACTTCTGCTTTTCTGCTGTGAGAAACATTTCTGCAGTTTGTTTCTAAGTAGTGAGGATATATGTAGCATTGTCCGTATTCAGGTTTGTGTTGGGCCTAGTGTTTGTGGAGGCTGTGTGTCTGAGCACATGTTCAGGGAAATCTTGGTTTAGCCAAAGCCATCAGGCATTTCAGTGAGAGAGAATTGTTTAAGGTCATTGGCTGACTGAGGTCACCTGGATTACAGCTTAGACTAAGCACCTCATTGGTTCTTTTGAGCTTTTTTTTTTAAAGTTGCCTCAGGTTTCAACTTTCTGTGATCTAAGAAGTTAAGTTTGTGAGTGTTTCTGCCATTTCACACTGAGCTAATCGAAGGAAGGACACTGAGCAAACTCGGATCTATAATATATAACATTAAGTATCCTGTTTTTTGCTTAATTTTTTGAGTTGTTTATAACACTTTGTCTACTGTATGTTTTTCTAGCTAGTTTCACTGTGTGTGAGGTATTATCTGGAAACTGTCCACTTTTATTAAGCATTTGTTGGGTTGTTTGATTCTGATAACTTGTTTGCAATTAAAAGCTTTCTCTAGAGGCTCCTTTAGCTGTTTAAAACTTTCATTTAAAGGCTCACTGTTGATTTTCTTCTGTGTAAAAACATTTCTGCAGTTTGTTTCTAAGTAGTGTGGATATTTGTAGCATTGTCCATATTCAGGCTTGTGTTTGGGCCTAGTGTTGTGGAGGCTGTGTGTCTGAGCAAATGTTCAGGGACATCTTGGTTTAGCCAAAGCCATCAGGCATTTCAGTGCGAGAGAATTATTTAAGGTCATTGGCTGACTGTGGTCACCTGGACTACCTCTTAGACTAAGCACTTCATTGGTTCTTTAGAGCTTTTTATTAAAGTTGTCTCAGGTTTCAACTTTCAGTTTTCTAAGAAGTTAAGTTTGTGCCATTTCACACTGAGCTAATCGAAGAAAGGACACTGAGCAAACTCGGATCTATAATATATAACATTAAGTATCCTGTTTTTTTTGCTTATTTTTTCCAGTTATTTATAGCACTTTGTCTACTGTACATTTTTCTAGCTAGTTTCACTTTGTGTGAGGTATTAACCGGAAATTGTCCACTATTATTAAGCATCTGTTGGATTGATTGATTCTGATAACTTGGTAGCAGTTAAAAGCTTTCTCTAGAGGCTCCCTTAGCTGTTTAAAACTTTCATTTAAAGGCACACTGCAGCTTTTCTGCTGTGAGAAACATTTCTGCAGTTTGTTTCTAAGCTGAGTGGATATTTGTAGCATTGTCCATATTAGGCTTGTGTTTGGGCCTAGTGTTTGTGGAGGCTGTGTGACTGAGCACATGTTCAGGGCCAGCTTGGTTTAGCAAAAACCATCAGACATTTCACTGAGTAAGAATTGTTTAAGGTCATTGGCTAACTGAGATCACATGGATTACAGCTCAGACTAAGCACCTCACTGGTTCTTTTTAGCTTTTTTTTAAGTTGTCTCAGGTTTCAACTTTCTGTTACCTAAGAAGTTAAGTTTGTGAGTGTTTCTGCCATTTCACACTGAGTTAATCAAAGGAAGGGCACTGAGCAAACTCGGATCTATAATATATAACATTAAGTATCCTTTTTTTTTTTGCTTAATTTTTCGAGTTATTTATAGCACTTTGTCTACTGTATATTTTTCTAGCTAGTCTCACTTTGAGGTATTAACTGGAAATTGTCCACTTTTATTAAGCATCTGTTGGGTTGATTGATTCTGATAACTTGTTTGCAGTTAAAAGCTTTATCCTGAAGCTTTTTTAGCTGTTTAACACTTTCATTTTAGGTTCACTGCTGCTTTTCTGGTGTGAGAAACATTCCTTTAATTTGTTTCTACGTAGTGTGGATATTTTTAGCATTGTCAATATTCAGGCTTGTGTTTGGGACTAGTGTTTGTGGAGGCTGTGTGTCTGAGCACATGTTCAGGGACATCTTGGTTTAGCCAAAGCCATCAGGCATTTCAGTGAGAGAGAATTATTTAAGGTCATTGGCTGACTGTGGTCACCTGGACTACCGCTTAGACTAAGCATCTCATTGGTTCTTTTGAGTTTTTTTTTTTAAAGTTGTCTCAGGTTTCAACTTTCTGTTACCTAAGAAGTTAAGTTTGTGCCATTTCACACTGAGCTAATCGAAGGAAGGACACTGAGCAAACTCGGATCTATAATATATAACATTAAGTATCCTGTTTTTTTGCTTATTTTTTCGAGATATTTATAGCACTTTGTCTACTGTATAATTTTCTAGCTAGTTTCACTATGTGTGAGGTATTAACTGGAAATTGTCCACTTTTATTAAGCATCTGTTGTGTTGTTTGAATCCGATAACTTGTTTGCAGTTAAAAGCTTTCTCTAGAGGCTCCTTTAGCTGTTTAAAACTTTCATTTAAAGGCTCACTGCTGCTTTTCTGCTGTGAGAAACATTTCTGCAGTTTGATTTTAAGTAGTGTGGATATTTTTAGCATTGTCCATATTCAAGCTTGTGTTTGGGCCTAGTGTTTGTGGAGGCTGTGTGTCTGAGCACATGTTCAGGGACATCTTGGTTTAGCCAAAGCCATCAGGCATTTCAGTAAGAGAGAATTGTTTAAGGTCATTGGCAGACTGTGGTCACCTGGACTACCGCTTAGACTAAGCACCTCAATGGTTCTTTTGAGCTTTTTTTTTTAAAGTTGTCTCAGGTTTCAACTTTCTGTTACCTAAGAAGTTAAGTTTGCGAGTGTTTCTGCCATTTCACACTGAGCTAATTGAAGGAAGGACACTGAGCAAACTCGGATCTATAATATATAACATTAAGTATCCTGTTTTTTGCATATTTTTTCGAGTTATTTATAGCACATTGTCTACTGTATATTTTTCTACCTAGTTTCACTGTGTGTGAGGTATTAACTGGAAATTGTCCACTTTTATTAAGCATCTGTTGGGTTTTGATTCTGATAACTTGTTTGCAGTTAAAAGCTTTCTGGCTCCTTTAGCTGTTTAAACTTTCATTTAAAAGCTCACTGCTGCTTTTCTGCTTCGAAAAACATTTCTGCCATTTGTCTCTAAGTAGTGTGGATATTTGTAACATTGTCCATATTCAGGCTTGTGTTTGGGCCTAGTGTGTACCGAGGCTGTGTGTCTGAGCACATGTTCAGGGACATCTTGGTGTAGCCAAAGCCATCAGGCATTTCAGTGAGAGAGAATTGTTTAAGGTCATTGGCTGACTGAGGTCACCTAGACTACAGCTTAGACTAAGCACCTCATTGGTTCTCTTGAGCTTTTTTTTTTTAAAAGTTGTCTCAGGTTTCAACTTTCTATTACCTAAGAATTTAAGTTTGTGAGTGTTTCTGCCATTTCACACTGAGCTAATCAAAGGAAGGATACTAGGCAAACTGGGATCTATAATATATAACATTAAGTATCCTGTTTTTTTGCTTATTTCTTCGAGTTATTTATACCACTTCATCTACTGTATATTTTTCTAGATAGTTTCACTGTGCATGAGGTATTAACTGGAAATTGTCCACTTTTATTAAGCATCTGTTGGGTCGTTTGAATCTTATAACTTGTTTGCAGTTAAAACCTTTCTCTAGAGGCTCCTTTAGCTGTTTAAAACTTTCATTTAAATTCTCACTTCTGCTTTTCTGCTGTGAGAAACATTTCTGCAGTTTGTTTCTAAGTAGTGAGGATATATGTAGCATTGTCCGTATTCAGGTTTGTGTTTTGCCTAGTGTTTGTGGAGGCTGTGTGTCTGAGCACATGTTCAGGGAAATCTTGGTTTAGCCGAAGCCATCAGGCATTTCAGTGAGAGAGAATTATTTAAGGTCATTGGCTGACTGGGGTCACCTGGATTACAGCTTAGTCTAAGCACCTTATTGGTTCTTTTGAGCTTTTTTTTTTAAAGTTGCCTCAGGTTTCAACTTTCTGTTGTCTAAGAAGTTAAGTTTGTGAGTGTTTCTGCCATTTCACACTGAGCTAATCGAAGGAAGGACACTGAGCAAACTCTGATCTATAATATATAACATTAAGTATCCTGTTTTTTTGCTTAATTTTTCGAGTTGTTTATAACACTTTGTCTACTGTATGTTTTTTTAGCTAGTTTCACTGTGTGTGAGGTATTATCTGGAAACTGTCCACTTTTATTAAGCATTTCTTGGGTTGTTTGGTTCTGATAACTTGTTTGCAGTTAAAAGCTTTCTCTAGAGGCTCCTTTCCTGTTTAAAACTTTCATTTAAAGGCTCACCGTTGCTTTTCTTCTGTGTAAAAACATTTCTGCAGTTTGTTTCTAAGTAGTGTGGATATTTGTAGCATTGTCCGTACTCAGGCTTGTGTTTGGGCCTAGTGTTGTGGAGGCTGTGTGTCTGAGCAAATGTTCAGGGACATCTTGGTTTAGCCAAAGCCATCAGGCATTTCAGTGCGAGAGAATTATTTAAGGTCATTGGCTGACTGTGGTCACTTGGACTACCTCTTAGACTAAGCACTTCATTGGTTCTTTAGAGGTTTTCTTAAAGTTGTCTCAGCTTTCAACTTTCTGTTTTCTAAGAAGTTAAGTTTGTGCCATTTCACACTTAGCTAATCGAAGAAAGGATACTGACCAAACTCGGATCTATAATATATAATATTAAGTATCCTGTTTTTTTTTGCTTATTTTTCCAGTTATTTATAGCACTTTGTCTACTGTACATTTTTCTAGCTAGTTTCACTTTGTGTGAGGTATTAACTGGAAATTGTCCACTATTATTAAGCATCTGTTGGGTTGATTGATTCTGATAACTTGTTTGCAGTTAAAAGCTTTCTCTAGAGGCTCTTTTAGCTGTTTAAAACTTTCATTTAAAGGCACACTGCAGCTTTTCTGCTGTGAGAAACATTTCTGCAGTTTGTTTCTAAGCTGAGTGGATATTTGTAGCATTGTCCATATTCAGGCTTGTGTTTGGGCCTAGTGTTTGTGGAGGCTGTGTGACTGAGCACATGTTCAGGGCCATCTTGGTTTAGCAAAAGCCATCAGGCATTTCACTGAGAAAGAATTGTTTAAGGTCATTGGCTGACTGAGATCACATGGATTACAGCTTAGACTAAGCACCTCATTGGTTCTTTTTAGCTTTTTTTTTAAGTTGTCTCAGGTTTCAACTTTCTGTTACCTAAGAAGTTAAGTTTGTGAGTGTTTCTGCCATTTCACACTGAGTTAATCAAAGGAAGGGCACTGAGCAAACTCGGATCTATAATATATAACATTAAGTATCCTTTTTTTTTGCTTAATTTTTCGAGTTATTTATAGCACTTTGTCTACTATATAATTTTCTAGCTAGTTTCAGTATGTGTGAGATATGAACTGGAAATTGTCCACTTTTATTAAGCATCCGTTGGGTTGATTGATTCTGATAACTTGTTTGCAGTTAAAAGCTTTATCTAGAGGCTTTTTGAGTGGTTTAAAACTTTCATTTTAGGTTCACTGCTGCTTTTCTGGTGTGAGAAACATTTCTTTAGTTTGTTTCTATGTAGTGTGGATATTCGTAGCTTTGTCAATATTCAGGCTTGTGTTTGGGCCTAGTGTTTGTGGAGGCTGTGTGTCTGAGCACATGTTCAGGGACATCTTGGTTTAGCAAATGCCATCAGGCATTTCAGTGAGAGAGAATTGTTTAAGGTCATTGGCTGACTGTGGTCACCTGGACTACCGCACTAAGCATCTCATTGGTTCTTTTGAGGTTTTTTTTTTAAAAGTTGTCTCAGGTTTCAACTTTCTGTTACCTAAGAAGTTAAGTTTGTGCCTTTTCACACTGAGCTAATCGAAGGAAGGACACTGAGCAAACTCGGATCTATAATATATAACATTAAGTATCTTGTCTTTTTGCTTATTTTTTTGAGATATTTATAGCACTTTGTCTACTATATAATTTTCTAGCTAGTTTCAGTATGTGTGAGATATGAACTGGAAATTGTCCACTTTTATTAAGCATCTGTTGGGTTGTTTGAATCCGATAACTTGTTTGCAGTTAAAAGCTTTCTCTAGAGGCTCCTTTAGCTGTTTAAAACTTTCATTTAAAGGCTCGGTGCTGCTTTTCTGCTGTGAGAAACATTTCTGCAGTTTGATTTTAAGTAGTGTGGATATTTGTAGCATTGTCCATATTCAGGCTTGTGTTTGGGCCTAGTGTTTGTGGAGGCTGTGTTACTGAGCACATGTTCAGGGCCATCTTGGTTTAGCAAAAGCCATCAGGCATTTCAGTGAGAGAGAATTGTTTAAGGTCATTGGCTGACTGAGGTCACATGGACTACAGCTTAGACTAAGCACCTCATTGGTTCTTTTTAGCTTTTTTTTTAAGTTGTCTCAGGTTTCAACTTTCTGTTACCTAAGAAGTTAAGTTTGTGAGTGTTTCTGCCATTTCACACAGAGCTAATCAAAGGAAGGACACTGAGCAAACTCGGACCTATAATATATAACATTAAGTATCCTGTTTTTTTGCTTACTTTTTCGAAATATTATAGCACTTTGTCTACTGTATTATTTTCTAGCTAGTTTCACTATGTGTGAGGTGTTAACTGGAAATTGTCCACTTTTATTAAGCATCTGTTGGGTTGATTTATTCTGATAACCTCTTTGCAGTTAAAAGCTTTATCCTGGGGCTTTTTTAGCGGTTTAAAACTTTCGTTTTAGGTTCACTGCTGCTTTTCTGGTGTGAGAAACATTCCTTTAGTTTGTTTATACGTAGTGTGGATATTTTTAGCATTGTCAATATTCAGGCTTGTGTTTGGGACTAGTGTTTGTGGAGGCTGTGTGTCTGAAACCATGTTCAGGGATATCTTGGTTTAGCAATAGCCATCAGACATTTCAGTGAGAGAGAATCATTTAAGGTCATTGGCTGACTGTGGTCACCTGAACTACAGCTTAGACTAAGCATCTCATTGGTTCTTTTGAGCTTTTTTTTAAAAAGTTGTCTCAGGTTTCAACTTTCTGTTACCTAAGAAGTTAAGTTTGTGCCATTTCACACTGAGCTAATTGAAGGAAGGACACTGAGCAAACTCAGATCTATAATATATAACATTAAGTATCCTGTTTTTTTTTCTTACTTTTTCGAAATATTATAGCAGTTTGTCTACTGTATAATTTTCTAGCTAGTTTTACTATGTGTGAGGTATTAACTGGAAATTGTCCACTTTTATTAAGCATCTGTTGGGTTGTTTGAATCCGATAACTTGTTTGCAGTTAAAAGTTTTCTCTAGATGCTCCTTTAGCTGTTTAAAACTTTCATTTAAAGGCTCACTGCTGCTTTTCTGCTGTGAGAAACATTTCTGCAGTTTGATTTAAGTAGTGTGGGTATTTGTAGCATTGTCCATATTCAGGCTTGTGTTTGGGCCTAGTGTTTATGGAGGCTGTGTGTCTGAGCACATGTGCAGGGCCATCTTCGTTTAGCCAAAGCCATCAGGCATTTCAGTGAGAAAGAATTGTTTAACGTCATTGGCTGACTGTGGTCACCTGGACTACTGCTTTGACTAAGCACCTCAATGGTTCTTTTGAGCTTTTTTTTAAACGTTGTCTCAGGTTTCAACTTTGTGTTACCTAAGAAGTTAAGTTTGCGAGTGTTTCTGCCATTTCACACTGAGCTAATTGAAGGAAGGACACTGAGCAAACTCGGATCTATAATATATAACATTAAGTATCGTGTTTTTTGCATATGTTTTTGAGTTATTTATAGCACATTGTCTACTGTATATTTTTCTACTTAGTTTCACTGTGTGTGAGGTATTAACTGGAAATTGTCCAATTTTATTAAGCATCTGTTGGGTTTTGATTCTGGTAACTTGTTTGCAGATAAAAGCTTTCTCCTCCTTTAGCTGTTTAAAACTTTCATTTAAAGGCTCACTGCTGCTTTTCTGCTTTGGAAAACATTTCTGCCGTTTGTTTCTAAGTAGTGTGGATATTTGTAACATTGCCCATATTCAGGCTTGTGTTTGGGCCTAGTGTTTATCGAGGCTGTGTGTCTGAGCACATGTTCAAGGACACCTTGGTTTAGCCAAAGCCATCAGGCATTTCAAGTGAGAGAGAATTGTTTAAGGTCATTGGCTGACTGTGGTCACCTGGACTACCGCTTAGACTAAGCATCTCATTCGTTCTTTTGAGGTTTTTTTTAAAAGTTGTATCAGGTTTCAACTTTCTGTTATGTAAGAAGTTAAGTTTGTGCCATTTCACACTGAGCTAATCGAAGGAAGGACACTGAGCAAACTCGGATCTATATTATATAACATTAAGTATCCTGTTTTTTTGCTTACTTTTTCGAAATATTATAGCACTTTGTCTACTGTATAATTTTCTAGCTAGTTTCACTATGTGTGAGGTATTAACTGGAAATTGTCCACTTTTATTAAGAATTTGTTGGGTTGTTTGAATCCGATAACTTGTTTGCAGTTAAAAGCTTTCTCTAGAGGCTCCTTTAGCTGTTTAAAACTTTCATTTAAAGGCTCACTGCTGCTTTTCTGCTGTGAGAAACATTTCTGCAGTTTGATTTTAAGTAGTGTGGGTATTTGTAGCATGATTCATATTAAGGCTTGTGTTTGGGCCTAGTGTTTATGGAGGCTGTGTGTCTGAGCACATGTTCAGGGCCATCTTGGTTTAGCCAAAGCTATCAGGGATTTCAGTGAGAGAGAATTGTTTAAGGTCATTGGAAGACTGTGGTCACCTGGACTACCGCTTAGACTAAGCACTTCAATGGTTCTTTTGAGCTTTTTTTTTAAAAGTTGTCTCAGGTTTCAACTTTCTGTTACCTAAGAAGTTAAGTTTGCGAGTGTTTCTGCCATTACACACTGAGCTAATTGAAGGAAGGACACTGAGCAAACTCGAATCTATAATATATAACATTAAGTATCGTGTTTTTTGCATATTTCTTTGAGTTATTTATAGCACATTGTCTACTGTATATTTTTCTACCTAGTTTCACTGTGTGTGAGGTATTAACTGGAAATTGTCCACTTTTATTAAGCATCTGTTGGGTTTTGATTCTGATAACTTGTTTGCAGTTAAAAGCTTTCTGGCTCCTTTAGCTGTTTAAAACTTTCATTTAAAAGCTCACTGCTGCTTTTCTGCTGTGAAAAACATTTCTGCCGTTTGTTTCTAAGTAGTGTGGATATTTGTAACATTGTCCATATTCAGGCTTGTGTTTGAGCCTAGTGTTTATCGAGGCTGTGTGTCTGAGCACATGTTCAGGGACATCTTGGTTTAGCCAAAGCCATCAGGTATTTCAAGTGAGAGAGAATTGTTTAAGGTCATTGGCTGGGTCACCTGGACTACCGCTTAGACTAAGCATCTCATTCGTTCTTTTGAGTTTTTTTTTTAAAAGTTGTCTCAGGTTTCAACTTTCTGTTACCTAAGAAGTTAATTTTGTGCCATTTCCTACTGAGCTAATCGAAGGAAGGACACTGACCAAACTCAGATATATAATATATAACATTAACTATCCTGTTTTTTTGCATATTTTTTCAAGATATTTGTAGCACTTTGTCTACTGTAATTTTTTTTTAGCAGGTCTCACTGTGTGTGAGGTATTAACTGGAAATTGTCCACTTTTATTAAGCATCTGTTGGGTTGATTGATTCTGATAACTTGTTTGCAGTTAAAAGCTTTCTCTAGAGGCTCCTTTAGCTGTTTAAAACTTTCATTTAAAGGCTCACTGCTGCTTTTCTGTTGTGAGAAACATTTCTGTAGTTTGTTTCTACATAGTGTGGATATTTGTAGCATTGTCAATATTCAGGCTTGTGTTTGGGCCTAGTGTTTGTGGAGGCTGTGTGTCTGAGCACATGTTCAGGGACATCTTGGTTTAGCAAAAGCCATCAGGCATTTGTTTAAGGTCATTGGCTGACTGTGGTCACCTGGATTACAGCTTAGACAAAGCACCTCATTGGTTCTTTTTAGTTTTTTTTTCAAAAGTT
>NC_056726.1:1754534634-1754584400 GCF_019279795.1 Protopterus annectens
GTCTGAGCACATGTTCAGAGACATCTTGGTTTAGCCAAAGCCATCAGGCATTTCAGTGAGAGAGAATTGTTTAAGGTCACTGGCTGACTCAGGTCACCTGGACTACAGCTTAGACTTAGCACCTCATTGGTTCTTTTGAGCTTTTTTTTTTAAAGTTGTCTCAGGTTTCAACTTTCTGTTAGCTAAGAAGTTAAGGTTGTGCCATTTTACACTGAGCTAATCGAAGGAAGGACACTACACTAAGCAAACTCGGATCTATAATATATAACATTAATTTTTTGAGTTATTTATAGAGCTTTGTTTACTGTATATTTTTCTAGCTAGTTTCACTGTGTGTGAGATATTAACTGTGAATTGTCCACTTTTATTAAGCATCTGTTGGGTTGTTTGATTCTGATAACTTTTTTGCAGTTAAAATCTTTCTAGCTCCTTTAGCTGTTTAAACTTTTATTTAAAAGTTCACTGCTGCTTTTCTGGTTTGAAAAACATTTCTGCAGTTTTTTTCTAAGTAGTGTGGATATCTGTAGCATTGTCCATATTCAGGCTTGTGTTTGGGCCTAGTGTTTGTGGAGGCTGTGTGTCTGGGCACATGTTCAGGGACATCTTGGTTTAGCCAAAGCCATCAGGCATTTCAGTGAGAGAAAATTGTTTAAGGTCATTGGCTGACTGTGGTCATCTGGACTACCACTTAGACTAAGCACCTCATTGGTTCTTTTGAACTTTTTTTTTAAAAAGTCTCAGGTTTCAACTTTCTGTTAGCTAAGAAGTTAAGGTTGTGCCATTTTACACTGAGCTAATCGAAGGAAGGACACTTAGCAAACTCGGATGTATATTATATAACATTAAGTATCCTGTTATTTTACTTAATTTTTAGAGTTATTTATAGCACTTTGTTTACTGTATATTTTTCTAGCTAGTTTCACTGTCTGTGAGGTATTAACTGGAAATTGTCCACTTTTATTAAGCATCTGTTGGGTTGTTTGATTCTGATAACTTGTTTGCAGTTAAACGCTTTCTCTAGATGCTCCTTTACCTGTTTAAAACTTTCATTTAAAGGCTCACTTCTGCTTTTCTATTGTGAGAAACATTTCTACAGTTTATTTCTAAGTAGTGTGGATATTTGTAGCATTTTCCATATTCAGGCTTGTGTTTGGGCCTAGTGTTTGTGCAGGGTGTGTGTCTGAGCACATGTTCAGGGACATATTGGTTTAACCAAAGCCTTCAGGCATTTCTGTGAGAGAAAATTGTTTAAGGTTTTTGGCTGACTGAGGTCACCTGGACTACAGCTTAGACTAAGCACCTCATTGGTTCTTTTGAGCTTTTTTTTAAAAGTTGTCTCAGGTTTCAATGTTCTGTTACCTAAGAAGTTAAGTTTGTGAGAGTTTCTGCCATTTCACACTGAGCTAATTGAAGGAAGGACACTGAGCAAACTTGGATATATTATATATAACATTAAACATCCTGTTTTTTGGCTTATTTTTTTCAGTTATTTATAGCACTTTGTCTACTGTACATTTTTCAAGCTAGTTTTACTGTGTGTGAGGAATTAACTGGAAATTGTCCACTTTTATTAAGCATCTATTGGGTTGACTGATTCTGATAATGTGTTTGCAGTTAAAAGCTTTCTCTTGAGGCTCCATTAGCTGTTTAAATATTTCATTTAAAGGCTCACTGTTGCTTTTCTGCTGTGGAAAACATTTCTGCAGTTTGTTTATAAATAGTGTGGATTTTTATAGCATTGTCCACATTCAGGCTTGTGTTTGGGCCTAGTGTTTGTGGAGGCTGTGTGTCTGAGCACATGTTCAGGGACATTTTGTTTTAGCAAAAGCCATCAGGCATTTCATTGAGAGAGAATTGTTTAAGGTCATTGGCTGACTGCGGTCATGTCGACTAAGGCTTTGACTAAACACCTCATTGGTTCTTTTGTGCTTTTTTTTAAAAAAAGTGGTCTCAGGTTACAACTTTCTGCTGCCTGAGAAGTTAAGTTTGTGAGTGTTTATTTCATTTCACACTGAGCTAATTGAAGAAAGGACACTGAGCAATCTCGGATCTATAATATATAAAATTAAGTATCCTGTTCTCTGCTTATTTTTTTGAGTTATTTATAACACTTTGTCTGCTGTATATTTCTCTAGCTAGTTTCACTGTGTGTGAGGTATTAACTGGAAATTGTCCACTTTTATTAAGCATTGTTTGGTTGTTTGATTCTGATAACTTGTTTGCATTTAAAAGCTTTCTCTAGAGGCTCCTTTAGCGGTTTAAAAACTTTAATTTAAAGGCTCACTGCTGCTTTTCTGCTGTGAGAAACATTTCTGCAGTTTGTTTCCCATCCTCCCTCCCTATTGGTATGCTGTTCTTATAGTTGTTGGCTTTGCAGTTGCCAGCCCCTACTGTAAATTTGATCTGGGACCTTCCTCCCAGTCTAGTGTCATTACCTCATTCTACCTAATACAGGGAGAACTTTAGAGAAGGCCAATCAGCTTAAGTTTTGCTCCTCCTTTCTCTCTTTCCACTTAAAAAAAAATCTTTGCTTGTTTCCTACCTTTCCTGTGGGTAGTCTAGTCTGGATATAGATTTGCTGTGTCCAGGACTATTTGTGGGCTTCTGAGCCCCGAAGCCTTTCTGTGTTGGAGGGAAGCCTTCTAGCTTAATTTTGTTTCTTAGAACTATCCAGTTTTTTAGTTTCAGCACTCTAGTTTGTTTCTTTGAGCTCAGCACTTGTTCAGAATTTATTGTAAGCACTAAATAAGCTATAAATTCCTACAGCACTCAACTTTCCTCACTGTCTAGAGGAAAACATTTTCTAGTACTTATCAAATAAGCAATTATCAAGGCATGTCTAAGGGTCAGCTCCCGGAGTTTTCTCCTGTCTACCTGATGAATCTGGGCATCTTGGGGCAATTCAGCAATTGCCTCATGTACACAGACAACCCTCTCCTCCTACCTCCCAACACTGCAACCTGTGAGAGATGCACTTATATAGCCAAACTGGAAGCAAAGCTCTCTTCACCTAAGACTGGACTAGACAGTCAAGAGGAGAAGGTAAACACTTGCACCACACCACACTCAGCACATAGTCCCTCAAAACCTACACTACCAAAATACACACATAGAAACACAAAACACACACCTACATTCACGGAGGCTCTCAGTAAAAATCTGCCCAAGCAACAGGGACCTCCAAAGCAGAAACACAAGAAACCTCCACCCCCCAACACAACCCAAATGACACATAGCCCACAAACTTAGTGTGTCACTCGACCACAGCCCATAAGGCATAACAATGTACCCAACACTCAAGTCATAGGTGACTCTATAGTCAAGCACACTGATGTTCCACTCACCAGGCTAAACAAGGAGAAAGTTACTGTCAGCTGCCTGTCGGGTGCCAGGATCTGCCACATAACGCATGCACTCAGGTCACTCCACAAGTATAAATATAACTCTTTCATTGTCCATGTTGGTGTGACTCACCTGAGATGTACCTCCCTGGACTACATGAAAAGAGACATGGAAGAGCTCTCCGATCTTGTAGTTCAGGCAGGTATGACCCTATCCCTGAGTAGCATCCTGCCATCACCCAGAATTATACCACAGTACAAGGACAAAATGATTGACTTCAACAATTGGCCAAGCTTCTGGTGTCATTCTAAGGGGATCCAGTATCTGTCTGCCTAGGATGTCATGATTGACAAACCACAATGCTTTGCCAGAGATGGCCTGCACCTGTCACCCCTGGGATTCTGGATACTGGCTAAGGCTCTAGCCACCCATATAGTTCCTTTTTTAGGCAAGGTTCAAATGACAAATTCACCACTGTAACAGGTACAAGCAAGAAGAATCTGAGGGTATTGCTACTCAATGCTAGATGTCTAAACCTCAAAATGCACTCACTCAAGGCACTCTTTAAAATGGAGAACATCGACATCTGTGCAGTGACAGAGACCTGGTTTAAGGCTCCAGAGAGTACCCCTACATTACCAGGCTATAATTCATACCACACCTTTTGGCCACCTAAACTGGACCGAAACACTAAAAGCGGAGTCGTGTCCATATTCATTAAGGATATCTGCACCTCCAGGCTAGTTGCTCAGCATAATGTATCCGAGATTATTCAAGTGCAACTAACTCTGGGCAAGACCGCAACCCAAATTGTAGCTTGCTACAGATCCTCCACCATGTCCCAAGATTCCCACTCCTCATTTCTTGATACACTGGAAAATATTAGGGTACAACCTAACACACTAATAATGGGTGATTTCAACTACCCCACCATTACCTTGGAAAACTACTCAAGTACCAACTCTTGTGCTCAATGTTTTCTGGAATTCATAAATTCCAATGCCTTGGATCAACTTATCCACACCCCCACCAGGGGCAGCAATATCCTAGACCTGGTTATTACCAACATGGGCAACCGGTGCTCCACACCAGAAGTCAATTCCTCATTGGTCAGATCGACCACAAGCTAATCACCCTAGACATTCACATCCCTCCTCGACCCCCCATTAGGGAAACCACAGTAAAAAAGTTCTCCAAAGCCAACTTCACGCTTCTTAAGACAGAAGTGGCAAACTTCACAACACCCATGCTGACAGACAATAGAGTTATGACTGCTGAGTACTACACAAATGCACTTTATAAGCACTTACACGAGTGCATGGATCATGCAATCCCTAACAGAACCAAGATGCTATCCTCCAAAAAAAAGAAGCCAATCTGGTGATCCCCTGCCATAAACAAACTCTACAACAGAAGAAAGAAACTGTTGCAAAAAAAAGTAAAATCCCATGATTGGAGAAACTCCCTGGTCAGCCTCAGTAAGAAGCTGAGATCCCTCATAAAATCCTCCAAAGCTAGTTACAAAAACAAAATCACCACTGACTCTAAAGACAACCACAAAGCATTCTATAGCTATGTCAAGAATCTCAATGGAAACACTCAGATCTGCTGTGAGCTACAGCACAATGGCACTAAATACACAGAACCAACTGATATTGTCAACATCCTGGCAGATAGGTTCAGTGCTAACTTTACCCCCTTGTCATCCCCTATAGGGCCCATCTCTAGACCAGAAGAATGCAAAGTTCCTGTAATCATGGCTGCACAGGTAAAAAACACACTATCCAAAGCCAAGAACACAGCATCCATGGGACCTGACAACATCCTAGGCTGTGTTCTACATGAACTAAAGAACGAAATGGCACCCCACCTAAGTACCTTGTTCAATCATAGCCTCACCTCATACTATGTGCCCACTGAATGGCGCACAGCGACGGTTATCCCACTCCACAAAAGGGGAGCCACCACGGACCCCAGAAACTACTGCCCTATTACCCTAATGAGCCTGGTCTGCAAGGCTATGGAACGTATCATCATGGAACTTATAAACAATGACATTGGTAATCTCCAAACTCAGGACCCCACCCAGTTTGGGTTTGTAAAAGGCAGATCATGTCTACTAAACCTGATAGACTTCTTTGAAGCAGTCACCAAAGCCGTAGATGAGGGTAAGGTGGTTCACACAGCCTATCTAGATCTCGCCAAGGCTTTCAACACCATCCTCCACTCTGGAATTATAAATAAACTCATTAAACTAGGTATAAATCTCTATGTCACAAGATGGGTTGCCAACTGGCTCACTGACAAAACCCACACTGTGAAAGTAGCAGACTCCAAATCCAGCTTCAGACCAGTGACAAGTGGCATACCACAGGGTTCAGTCCTGGGTCCTCTCCTGTTTGGTATCTACTTCTCTGAGGCACAGGCTAACACAGAAGGTCTTTGGCTAATGAATTTCGCAGATGACTGCAAACTAAGAGCCATAATCAAAATTCCAAAAGATGTGGACATCCTACAAAAGGGCCTTGCTGAGACAGATGCCTGGTGTCAAAGCCATGGCCTCAAGCTCATTGCCAAAAAGTGCATTGTCATCCCTTTTGGTAAAAACTCTGTACCCATGAACTACCACATAGGTGGTAGTCTACTTAACACTGAAAGTATGATAAGAGACCTTGGGACACAGGTAGACAGTAGTCTCTCCTTTGTTAATCACATCTCCACAGTAGTCAGGAAATACTTCTATGTGGCACACCTCATCACAAAAGGTTTCTCATCCAGGAAAAAGGAGGTCATTGTTCCCCTCTACTTGTCACTCATTAGACTCATTATAGGCTACAATGCCCCTTTTGTTATGTACCTCACAAGACATCTACAACAACTGGAAAGGCTGCAGAAATACCTCACAAAGGGGATTACCAGCCTCAAACAGATGCCCTACGCAGACCATCTAAAAAAACTGCAGCTTTACTCTGTCGCATATTACTACTCAGAGGCGATCTCTGCCTAACACACAAAGCTATGTCAAACCCAGAGCTTTTAGACATGCTCCACTTAAAGAAATCCCAATCCCTATGAGCTACATGCTCTAGGGACCTAAACCTTGTCACCACAATAAACAGAACATGCTGGAGGGATAGATTCCTGTCCCAGATACTTTCAATAATCTGGAACAAACTACCTATCTATATCAAACAAAGCCCCTCATTAGCACTCTTCAAGAAAATGCTTAATGATTGGATGGGAGATAGGAATTTCACCCCAGGGATCACTTCTGTGGCTCTGCTCGACAGTGCATAGGAAAATAATTTTCTTGGGTGGCGAAAGCCAGAGTACCTTTTGGCTAGGCTTATATAGGCCCTAGGGCCAATAGCCTAGTACCTACCTATGAACCTATGAACCTATGATTGAAACTCTGGTGTTTATTGTAAATAGATATTTAGTATTTTTATGCTCTTTTATTATTTATTAATAAATATATTTAAACTTTTCATTGTGGCTGGTCTTTTAGAGAATATTTTAACCTTTAAGATAGTTATATTTATTTAGTGACACTATGGCCACTCCTGAAATCCTTGCTGCATTGGTCAAACACTACCATTTGTATTAGTATTAATCTCATTCAGTATAATTGAGTAACCTTGAAAGAGCCTTTAAGAAGGGAGGCATGGCTGTTAGATCTGTGCTTGGCTTTCCCAAATGTTTGTGTCTGAAAATCAAATCTCAAAGTGTGTGTGTGTGTGTGTGTGTGTGTGTGTGTGTGTGTGTGTGTGTGTGTGTGTGTGTGTGTGTGTGTGTGTGTGTGCGTGTGCGTGTGCGTGTGCGTGTGTGTGTGTGTGTGTGTGTGTGTGTGCACATGTATGTGTGTGTGTGTGTGTGTGTGTGTGTGTGTGTGTGTGTGTGTGTGTGTGTGAGTATGTGTGTGTGAACTACTTGGAGCATGGACATAGAACACTGGTTTCACAGAGAGGGTGGTGTAGGACTTGGCTTGGAACACTCAGCTGAGGGCTCAACTCTACAGCTGTGGTCTATGTGGAGTCTTATTTGGGGCCTGGTGAGAGAGAGGGAAACCCAGCCCTAAGACTTGAGTGTATTCCATTTGTTCTTAAGGGAAATCATGCTTGGTGTAGAGAGCTGCATCTGGAAATATTGTGTGTATCTATTTTTGTTCCAAATTAATGTCCCTCACTGGTATTTGTGATGAGGACTGAGACTCCTTGATCACTGGACCAGAGAAGGGACATCACAGCCACAGTCAGCTGTAAGCAGTTGCCAGAGAAGGCTGTAAGTCAACAGAGACTAAGCTGAGGATGTGGAAGTTGACTGTAGAAAAAACAAAAGAGTTCAAAGAAATCCTCAGGGCTCTAGCACCTCAGGAGGAAGAGGAAATAGGTGGAGCGGAAGAAGAATGGCAGTGCCTTAAAGCAGAATGTGTGAGGACTATAGAACAGATATGTGAATAAGCCAGGTAAGGAAAAAAGTACATAAGGAAATTAGAAAGCAGAAGTCCAGGAAGTCATCAAACAAAAGAAGCAAAGAAGAAAAAATGGGAGATAGAAAAGATAGACCAGGCTAGGGAGGAATACTGGTTAGCTAACAATGGGGCTAAAACAGCAGTGGCAATAGCAATGAACAAGGCATCAGAAGCACTTTATCACTTTTTGGAACGTGACAAAGTAGACGTCACAAAGAAACTCTAGTAGGTTGAAAGATGAAGACAGAAAGATAAAAAAGATAGTCAGCACTCACATTTCATAAGGGATGCCAGTAACAATTTCCTCCCCAGTCCTCCTGACATAAAAATCAGATGGAGGAATTGCTTTCAGTACTTTTGAATGAAGAAAACCCCACAGTAGCTGTACTGTCACAGACACAGCCTACAATAAAAAAGGAGGCGCCAACTCTACCAGAAGTGAAAAACAGCACTAAAATAGAAAAATGAAGTCAAGAAAAGTGCCAGGGTCACATGAGCTCACTGCAGATATGATTAAGATATTTGGTGAATTAGGAGGAGAAATTACTCCAGAGTGTACTCATAGCAGTATAAAGAGAAAAGCATACCCCAGATGACTGGAGAACAATCATTCTAGTGACAAAGAAAAAGAACAAAGGGACATTCACAACTGCTGGCAGTACAGAGGTATCAAACTCCTGTTACACTGCAAAAAAGTTCTGTATAGGGTGATAAAGAAATAGAATAGTAGAAAGTAAGATGGGAGATGAGCAGTTCAGATTCAGATCAGGATACAACCAACTGATGGCAGAGACAGATAGATAAGAAGAACCTAGTGGTGAGGAAAGAGTCCAAGTGGGCATTCTTAGACTTGGAGAAAGCATGTGGCAAGGTCTCAAGAAAACTGATTTGTGCAGTCCTTTGATGATTCAAAGTCACAGAAATATTGGTAGAATTAGTGCAGACTATGTATAAAGATCCAAAGACACAACCACAACAGTGTTTAGATTTACAGAATGGCCCCTAGTGAGACTGGGTGTGCATCACAGTTTAGTTCTGAATACACTGTTGTTGATACTGGACTACATTAGCAAACAGGGTGGAAGGGACAGATCAACAAAGTTGTTGTATGCAGATGATGTGACTTTACTGGCATACTCTTAGCAAGAACTTCAGTAAATGACCGGGGAATGGAATGGAATGTGAAACTGAAGGCACACAGGATGAAAGTGAGTACAGACAAGACAGTTATGATCTCAGCAAATGGGGGAAATCAGAAGATGAGAAATGAAGTAAAATATAGAATGGAAAATATTGGAACAGATTAACAGCTTCAGGTATCTGCGACAGGTAGCTGAGATAAAGGGAAGTCTGAATGGAAAGGTAAACACTAGAATGAGAGGGCTTCCAACCAAATGGCACAGTTTGCTTCATGGGTAGTATGTGGCAGACAAATGCCAAAGCAGCTGAAAATTAAGTTGTACAAAGCAGTGAACATATGGTACAGGAACCTGGGAAATGGAGGCAGTGCAACTGAGGAAGCTAGAGGTGATGGAGATGAAGTGCCTAAGATGGGTGGTAGCATGCACAGTGTGGACAGATGAAGGGATGAAGGTATCAGAGTGGAAGACCAAGTAGCTCCATTTGTATGGAAGATCAGACAGAACAGATCATGGTGTTCAAGCATATGTGTAGGAAATCAGAAGAGAATTTGGTGAAGAAGATTTGGGACAGACAGGAAGAAGACAAGAAGAAATGAGGATATCTATCAAACAGAGCATTTGAGATAAAACTTGTGACAGTCAAGCATGACTGCAATGTAGGAGAAGGGCATTGAATCGAGAAAGATAGAGACAGTTGACATGACACCCCAAATCCATGTAGAAACTGAGAAAAAAAAGGGATTGATGATGATGATAATGATATGCTGAGGGACAGACATACTGTATTATCATTCACTATGTATGTTGTTATCAGGAATGTTGTTGAACTATGGCAGGGAAGTGCAATGCAGGGCCTTTAGCAACTCTACAGTTCATGTTAATATGCATTTCAACATGCGTGTACCTATCGAAAGTTTAGTTAGATGCATTATGTTTGCCACTGTTGCCTGTTGGCACACAAAAGACATGCAATGTCCCACATGCACTGTGTTTCAGATATTTTTCTAAGCCAGGGAAATGTGGCACCCACCATGTGTCAGAGCAACACCCAGAAACATACCATTGTTAATATCCCCACACTGATGGCAGTTGTACACATAGTTTTTCCTGCAACGTGGGTGGAACACAAAACAGGACACATTGACACTGCATTATCATCTGTTTCTGAGGTAGGAGTACAGCATGAATGACATGTCACCAGCTTGCAAGTCTGTTTCATTGATATTACAGGTTGTCATTCCCAAAGATGAATATCACTGCAAAAGAAAATTCTCCCAGGCCAAGAATGGCATCCTGGTGCAGTCCCCACATGGTCAGCTGATAGTTTGGAATGATCATGTCTTCTAGTACCCTTTATGGGAGATCACTGTTGTTGCTGGCAAAAGTAGGATATATGAACAGGTCCATAGGAGGGTCACCAACTTGAATGCGTACTTGTAAAGGCAATCCACCTGGTACAGGAACTGAGGGCCACAGGTGGGGGTCTGTCAAAAGAATCAATGTTGATAGAGGTTTTCCTGATATCTATGTCTGGGGTCCAGACAGTTCTGGTTCATAGGTTCAAAGGTAATAGAACAATAGTAGGCTATTGGCTCGGAGTCCCTTATAAGCCTAAGCCAAGAATTTCACCCATGTTCCCACAAAGTTAGCATCTGCTTTCCCTGTCCAACAGGGACACAGGTGGGATCCCAGGGGTATATTTTCTGTTTCCCATCCAGGCATCCAGGTTCCTCTTAAAGAGGTCTAGTGAGGTACTCTGCTTGACATGGAGAGGGAGTCTATTCCACAGATGGGGGAGTCATTGGGACACAAATCTATCCTGCCAACAAGTTCTATTAATATCACAGACCAGGTTGAGACCTTGTTTGTGGGTTGCACAAGTGGAGTTTGACTTACAGATATGCAGCAACTCCATCAAGGGTGAGTCTGAGATGGGCTTGTATGCCAGATACAGGTCACCTCTGAGTAGCCTGTACAAGACTGAGTAGAGGGACAGGGCTTTTAACTTATCTGTATAGGACAGGTGTTTGAGACCCTGTACTTTCCTGGTCAGGAACCTCTGTGGTCCCTCCAACTGCTGCATGTGCTTGGCAAAGTGCATGCTGAAGGGGGTATTGTATTTGATAATGGGTCTGATAAGGAAGGAGTACAGGGATGTTATGACCTCCTTGTTCCTCAATGAAATACCCTTACTTATGAGGTGGGCCATGTAGAAAGCCTTCCGTACAACAGAGGCAACATTGTGGTCAAAAGTGAGGTTGCTATCAACCTGGGTGCCCAAGTCCCTCATGACTGATTGCATGCTTAGTACATTGTTATTAATGTGATAATTAGTGTTGACACCATTTTCCCCAAAGGGGATAATATTGCATTTATTGGCATTCAGTTTGAGGCCATGTTTCTGGCAACAGTCATTAGTTTGGTTAAGGCCATCTTGGAGGATGTTCACATCACTAGAGGAATTTGTGACAATGCCCAGCTTGCAGTCATCTGCAAACATAGTTAGCCACAGAGCACTGGTTTTGGCTTGCACCTCAGAAAAGTATATTCCAAACAGTAGAGGCTCCAAGACTAATCCTTGGGGTATGTCGCTTGTTACGGGTCTACTACTAGAGGTGTCTTCCCCTATTTTAACTGAGTGGGTTCTATCAAAGAGCCAGTTAGCTACCCATCTGTTAACATATGGGTTGATGCCTAGCTGGGAGAGTTCCTCTATTATCCCTGAGTGGGGAATAGTGTCAAAGACTTTGGCTAGCTCAAGGTAGGTGGTGTGTACTGTCTTGCCCTCATCCATGGCTTTGGTGACTGTTTTGAAGAAGGCGACCCAGTTTAACAGACACAATCTTCCTTTGACATAATCAAACTGTGTTGGAGCAAATACTTGGATGTTGCCAATGTCCTTGTTTATAAGGTCCATGATAATGCATTCCATGGCCTTGCAGATCAAAATAGTTAGGCTGATGGGCCTATAATTGCCTGGGTCGGTGGAAGTTCCACCTTTGTGCAGAGGGATGACAGTGGCTGTCCTCCATTCTGCTGGGACAAAGCCAACGCACAGGCTTTGGTTGAATAAGGTGCCTAGTGGTGCTGAGAGTTCTTGCATAAGTTCATGTAGGACACAGCCAGGGATGTTGCCAGGTCCCATTGAGGCTGTATTTTTTGCCTTTGAGAGGGCATTAATGACAAAGTGAAAGAATTGTATGCTGAACTGCATAGAGCTTCTCAAGTATCAGGATGTCCCAGATGGGTATATCCTAACTTATAGCACTATCCTTATAACCCATCCAACTCAGGGCCTTACAACTAATGAGCTTGTTTTGTTTGCTGTTACAGTAATATTGACAATACAACTGCAAGACAGTCTGTCCAAGGTATGTTAACCTTTGCTTTCCCATAGTACTCTGTTATAAAAGATTACTTTCACTTGAATGTGGGTACTGGTGAAGGGTTAACTCATAAAATTGGTTATGCTTATGTGTTGTCCATGAATGTAGCCATAGTCATGGCTGATATTGGAGAACTGTCTGAACCCAATGATGATGGCAATCAAATCTCAGCAGTGTTGGAGTCACTGTGCCAATGGCACATATGGATAATATGATGGCCATATCTCATTACCCTTCCATGGACACTGCTCCTTGCATGTGCAAACCACCAACTGAACGGAGGATGCCACAATAGGACACAATGTGGGCAACACATCAACAGAGATTAGTGCTGTGTGTGATTGGTGTGTCATCATCTCCAGTGGCAGAGTCACCCTCGGCTGCCACCATACCTCTCAACTCTCCAGAATTCTAAAGAATGTCCAGATTTTTACCTGTTATTTTTCTTTGTTCCTCAGAAAATTTGTGGTTTTATGCAAATCGTTGAAGACAGCAGTCACTAAATAATGTCAGGCATTTGAGTTTCAGACTTCTTACCTTTCAGCAAATACATCCTAAGGCAAATCCTGTTCTTCTAGCAACTTCCTAAGTGTATAAGAGCAGTATTTAAAATATATCCATGACTTTGGCCCTTTGACCCCTTGCCATTTTTTTGCAGTTTTCCAAAATTCTTGACCAAAGAAGTTGAGAGGTATGGTTGTCACCAGCTCCTTTGATTGTCAAGGGAACTTTAGGCATCAGTGTACTGGTGGTCGGCCACACCATGGATATCACCCCCTATTTATGCAAATGTCTGTATGGTCACTAATTAGCATTTGTGCAAGATATTATGCACAGATAAGAAAAGACCAATGCAGCCACAGTTAAGCTGATCAAGGTTGTATGTGGTCTGCATGATGACCTACAGAAGTGCCTGGACCATATGGGTAGCATTATGGAAAGACAGTGCAGGGCATCTGTATGCTACAAATGTCCCTGTATGGCCAACTATCACAACTATTGCTCCTTCAGTAGCCAGTGCACCGCCATCTCCTGTGGGGAAGTCCACCACAGGATGGGGAGGCCATAGTCTAGAACCTATTGTGCCAATGGGTCTATATTAGATCACTGAGCACTTAAAAAAGCAAATGGTGATTAATCAACCCTATGTAAACGAAAGCTTACAATTTCGAACTGTCAGAACAGTGATTTTTTTTCCTAGGGAAAACAATTGCTGTTCCAACAACAACAACAACAAAAAAAAAGCATACTTTAAACATTACATTAAGTGGGGGGCTTCACCCCCCACACCCCCCCACTTAAATATACCAACTCCGAGACTGCACTGCAGTGCCAAAAATGGCAAAGTCACGAAGTGGCCAAGCGAATTCTTTCCCAGGGAAAGAATTCGCTTAAAAGCCGCTCTTCAATATTTTACATTTTCAGGCTTTTGATTTCGACCAAGACACATTTGAAAGAATGCGTCTTCGGTCTTCTAATAGGGAACTGTGCTAAACCCCCCCCACACCACCATTCAGTGTTGAGGGCACTGTGGGATACTGGGGACACAGACATGAATGGAGAGTTCATGCTGAGACCAATCAAGGTACATCCTGCTGTTCACATTCAAGGAGGGTCAGCATCCACAAGACTCTGGCACAGTGCTGCCTTATCTGCTGGAGATGTGTGCATGCACACCCACCCACAAACTTCCACCACCTACCACTGCCCATTCACACCCCATGGAAGACACCCCACAATCCCTGTCCAGTCTCTCCAACACCCTTTCATTGGTCAAGCATACTGACAATATTATTAACAAAACATTCTAACAAATAAAGCTATGATATAGAATCCCAAACCTCCTCAACCTACAGCTTATAATACCTTAGATAAAATGTGCTTATTTCTAAAACGGAATATAGGCTCTCTTTTGTAACTTTACATTCCAATTCAAACATATGAAATTCAAGCTACAATAACCAAAATCTGCAGACCTGTTCTTGGAGCACCTCGCGCTCATTCCTGCTAGCTTCTACAGTGGTGTGTTGGTTACCTCTAAATGACAGTGTCACATTTCTTCTTAGCTGCTAAATCTACAAGTTGTTAAAAATGGGAACACTGCCCTTTCCAAAAAAATTGCAATTAACTGCACATTTCAAGACAGTCTAAGATAACATTGTCATCATTAGACCTTGTTTTTAAACCTCTACAGGAGAAAGAATTAATTCTCAGCTCAGCCCCACTGTTTGGACTGCAGAAGTGAGGCAACAACTACTGCAACTATTTAGAAAGAACTAAAAAAACAACTGTTTAAGAATATATTTGACGATGCCTAGTTCTTGCAGATCACACTGTGGTCACATCTTCCTTGCCACTGGCTGAATGCCTACCTTAATTGCACATACTGTAAATAACAGTAATTTCATTTTGTAATAAATTACATATATATGTGTTGTCTCTACTTTGATACTTTACTATAGATATTCAGTGAATTCTTTAGTCTGTGTATAATTTTCTCTGTGTATCTTGCATCATAGTACCTGGGTCATGGCTCAAAGGGGTCTGTTTACCAGTCCACTTACCCGGTTATTAAAATGAAATAAACAAGCTAGATAAATAAGTAAAATTATCTGCCATGGTCTGTGGGCTTCTTCTTGGTGTCATTAGCCATGGCTCCAGGGCATATTTTGCATCTTCAGCAAAAAGGTCCTGTAGAAAATCATCCCACGCAAATGAGTGCAACATATTTGAGTCATGGACACTGCCTGAGTGATCTGCTGACATTTTAATATTATACCCTGCCTATTCTAGACCTCCTGGCAGTTAATGGAGTAGAACTCCCTGTGGTTGGTATACTGTTGCTCCTATTCCCCCCAGGTTGGACCTTTATTGCAATGTGGGTTCAGGTCCCAGTGCCCCAAGGAAATGGGCTATGTCATAAAATGCTTGCATGTTGTTGCTTCTCTTCTCTGTAGTGCATGAGAATTACATATACTGATCAACATTTTTTAGCATGGTAGAATATCCTTGAGCGAGATGCCAGGAATACACCCCTGTGTCCTCTTTGTCACTATAAGGTCCTTGTAACTAAAATTCACAAAGTTACATATACATTAGTGCCAACATGGATGGGTACTCCATGTGTCCCACAAACTTGCATGTGTGGGTGATCCATTTCAACTAGCTGCAGCATGGTGCCTCTATCCCCAAGGTAATGGTCCCCTATTTTGGTGTCATACCACTCCATGATATGTTAGATGCAAAAGAACCAAGGGTAATGACACCAGCAGTGAGAACAGTCTCTTGCATACACATAGTATGTGAAGTGGTGGCTACTCCATACATGTTTCTGTGGTCTCTTTCCCATAACTCCAGGATCATATTGTGGCCAGCAACTCTGGCAATAGCACATTGTCACATGAAATGCATACATTTCTGAATTGTGCTACTATATTGTTCATAGGTTCATAGGTAGGTACTAGGCTAATGGCCCTAGGGCCTATACAAGCCTAGCCAAAAAGGTACCTTTGCTTGCTTACATTTGCATTTGTGATTACCCTAATTTTACAAATGTTGCTCCTTTCCATGTCATTGTACCATCGTTTGCATGCTATTTGGGCTGTGACATTTCATAGCCTATCCAGCCATCCATAACAAACTTTTTCCCAATTTTGAACATAGCGTCGGGGTGTCACTTCAACAGAGACAGTTATCTAGAGCCAAGTTTTATACCTCCAGGTGGCCCTGCTGTGGTTGTTCTTCCACACCGCATGAACACTCACACCTATGGATACTTTAGAGTGTCCAGTCCACCTACTGCATTTCTTTGGAATGTGGCAGGAAACTGGAGCACCCTGAGAAAACCTGCACAAACACAGGGAGGACATGCAGACTCTGCACAGAAGGCACCCCAGCCAAGAATCGAACTGGGGAACCTCTTGCTATCAGATGACAATGCTATCCACTGCATCACTATGCCCCCCACCCCCCAATTTCATAGCCTATGATGGCTGTGATAAGTGTGTCTTTGAATTGCCTGGACCCTGCTCATGACCACTCTTCACACAAGTTCAGCTACTACGACAAACATTTTTCTGAATTCCTGGGTAGGATTCCCGATAGTCTTTTTGGCTTCTTGATTTATTGTAAGTAATACAGTTAATGCTGCCTCTGCACCTCTCACATAGCTACAACATGTATGCAATTTTCTGCTTTGCAAAGTAGTATTCCTCTGTAGAAATGAAGGTATATGCTTTACCAATGAAGTAATGCATTTCTTCTTTCAGTTTTTGTACACTGTGTGAACAGACATTTTGGTCATCATTTTAGAAATGTGTTATTCAAGGAACATGTTCTAGTTATAAATATCAATGGGAGCTGGATGGTTCTAAGAAATATGAGTCACTGAAATTTCTCCTTGGTCTACATCACTTGCAAAAGTGGTCCTTTCGACTGATGGCAGCTGCTCTGCTAGTAGCAGAAAGCTACGTGTGTGCATGCATGTGCATGAGTGTGCGTGCGTGTGTGTGCGTGCGTGTGTGTGTGTGTGTGTGTGTGTGTGTGTGTGTGTGTGTGTGTGTGTGTGTGTGTGTGTGTGTATGTGTACACTCATGGGTGCTCTCATGAGTGCATACTGTCTCTGTCTTAATATATATTTCTGTGTAATTTTACTTAACATTTTGCAGATATGTGGATCACACCATCTTCAGACTTACAGCAGGAATTCCAGATGAAGAGTTCAGCCTAGACAACATGTTCTAGAGTGAGTAAATCCTGAAATAAGTGTTATTAAAATACTTTAATAACTTCCTATAAACTTAAAAGGCCAACATTTCATAAACAAAAGTGCAATGTAAGATTTAACTGTAAGTAAATCCATTTTCACTGTAAGTAGAACTGATGGCATAACCTTAGCAATTAGCTTTTTCTTGAGAAGTGAAACTGATGACAATTTCCTTTCCTAGAACAGCACACAGTCATTTAAGTCATAAAAATAAATAAATAATGGTATGAAAACATGAAGTGAATCTCTGCCAGTCAGATGTTGCAGCTGCATTTCAGCTTCTGGCTATTTCACTTTTTTCTCCTTAACTGTTATGACCAAACTCTTCATATTCCAGAAAAACTGTAAATCTCCAATGATAAAAAACATAAGATCAGAATTCTCATAAATATTTGTTGTCTTTATTCATTTAAAGCTTTCTACAGCTGTACTGCAGCTGTCAGTTTTTACTCCTCTGTAGCTTTTCTTTTGGCCAACCACTTCTACTTCTGATCTCTTTCATCTCCGTTTGCTCCATTCACCCCAAAGCCTATGAAACAGACTCCCATGGCACATTAAGTGAAGCAACACACTAACCACTTTTAAATCCAGACTTGATAACTGAATGAGTAATCACGGTTGCCAATCATCCGGAATTCTTCTGGGCTGTCCGGAATTAAGGGACACTGTCCAGGAAATGAAGACTGCCTTTTCCAGACAGTGTATTGTCCGGAAAAACAAAATCAATAAATCTATACAGCATAACATAAGCCATGGGAACAAGTACAACCCATTCCCCCTGCCGTCTTCCACGAATATGACTCACAAATACCAATAGTCTGTCACTGAGGTGAGTTAGTCACGCCTTTTGTTACACTACCCCATCTCAGATTTTATTAGTGATGCTCACAAGTATTAGGGAAAAGCACAGATAGAGAGGTGCGTACAGCATCCTTGCGTTTGTTGAGAATACATTTTTCTCAGTGTAAAGGTCTTTCTTACATTACTTTCTCCAGTTGTGTAAAGTGACACAACTTGTTTTATGATTTGGAATTGCAGAGGTTGATGTGAAGGAAATTATGGTTCTGCAGTCTCCTGGATTAAAGTGGTAAGGAAATTCTTAAACCACTTTCAAGATTTGCAGAAAGGCAGATAGGATAATTAACTGCCGGTACGAGTCTGAGCATCCTAGGCAGGGTTCGTAGTAGTAGACACTTCACAACAGTGTTTTTTAAAGTGTTTTCTTTTATAGACTTCATAAGACAGTTGATTTGGTAGGCAGCACTACAAACGCAGAAATAAAGAAGAATGTCTATGTAATTTTTTCCATCTTGCTAGCATCAGGTCCATGCCGTTGCTCCCACCTCCTTATTACGAACCTTGCTCTTGCTCTTGCTTCCTTAGGTTTTGGTAAGTACTTTTGCTTGGTAGCACAGTAAAGTAGTAAGGTGGAGGTCCGGTTTCTTTTTCTTTTTGATTATTGGGGCATTTGCTTGTTGTTAAGTTGTGTAACATGTCAAAGGGGAGGAGAAGGTGCAGTGTACTTTAAGCGATACAATCTTGAATGTCTTGTGGTTCTTAATGCGGTAGATATTTTGAATCATGTTGGACTGAAGGGGAGCCATACAAGTTGACAGGCCCTGTCGATCTGGGATCTGCATTGTTGGGGAGGGGGTTCTGCCATGTGCTGCTGGCACATGTAATGTTTACACTTTATGCTCCGTCTGGGATGCAGTTTCATCGACAGTCAGCATTAGCAGATCGTATTTAAACTGTAAATTTTCTGTTAAAATTACAATTTACATGTATAACTGCAGCCATTTGTAGTGACATTTGAATGCTAGATCTACATATCTACATCCGTGGCTTTGCTCTGAAGTGTACAGTCGTCACTTTGTTGGAATATTTGACCTTTGATATGAGTATTAATGTACTAAGTAGAAGGGCACATGGATAAATAAACCTTCAAGCCTAGAGTACCAGCTGTACAGATAACTTGCATGGTAAATCAAATAATGACAAAATTAGTTCAAACCTTATATTTGGCAAAATATTGTACAACACTGTAGCATAGATATTGTAAAAATTACTTTATCATAACAACCATTTGATTGTCTGTTCAATCTAAACATTATTAAGTAAAATTGTGAATGTCAGGTACTAAAATTAAATGAATTTTGCTTTCACGTACATGTCTGGAATTTTTTACATGAAAAGTTGTCAACCCCATGAGTAATCTCAGATTCACCAATGGGTTTGTAGTACATCTGTACTAAACAGATTAGCTAATGCATTTCCATGTTTATTAAGCTATTTGGGCTAGGCTTCTCAAAAGTCTTCTGGTCCACCTGCCTAGTAACTACCTATCGACTCATGAACCTATATACCTCAGATGTTTGTCTTCATAGAGCAGGGTAATTTTTCCAGATTTCTTGGCCATAGGGAACACAAACAATCAAGTTCCCATGGTATGGGTGCAGAAAGGCACCCAGTGCACCTAATGCAGAGGTGGGTGAAAGCATGAGATGTGATGAAGTTTTTTAAAAGTATCAGGGCCAGTGACAAATCAGTACACACGGCTTCTTTATTAATAGTATAGGACCTCAAAGATATTAAAAGAGGAGAGAAAAGGGAGGTTGGCATAATGGTTAAAATATTTGCCTTTCAGACAGAAAGTGCTAGGTTTGATTCTCACATGGATTAACTGGCTAGGCTTAAAATAACCTACAAGAACAGTAAGCCTAGTATTAATCTATGAACCT
Source organism: Protopterus annectens (assembly GCF_019279795.1). NCBI lineage: Eukaryota > Metazoa > Chordata > Ceratodontiformes > Protopteridae > Protopterus > Protopterus annectens. The sequence continues at coordinate 1,754,554,482 of NC_056726.1, forward strand.
ATAAGAAAGCCCAGAGTATTGAAAATATTGGGAAAAAGATGTAGCCAAGTCCCATATGTGGTAGAGCTGTACAATGATGCAGAAAGAATGAAAGCAGTATAGAGCAGGACACATATTGAAAAGGTTAAGGAAGGGTGTTTTATGTTTATATGAAGTAGAAAACGGCAGCAGGTATGGAAGATACAAGAATGGTTGGCGATACTATTATTGGCAGGGTAGTTAAAAACTAGGCATTGCAATAGGATAAAAAGTGGGCGATATAAGTAGTATCAAATCAGGGGAGGCATGTTAATTGATCAACAGCCAATCTACAGAATACAGCTAGAACAAATATTGTGCCAAAACAACTTTCAGAGAACCTTAGAGGTAATTGTTTTTGTTTTTTTTTTTTGAGATGGAAAGTACCCTGACCACCATGTGTGGGTCACTGCCCACCCTTGAGCATATATATATATATATATATATATATATATATATATATATATGTATATATGTGTATGTGTATATATATATATATATATATATATATATATATATATATATATATATATTTATGTATATATGTGTATATATATATATATATTTATATATATATATATATATATATATATATATATATATATATAGGTTTACTATTGAAATTCCGAATCCGCTTTGGTCAACCATTCAGAATGTTAACCTGAAATGCTGAATTTGGAATTTTGAAACAGCAACCAACACAAAAATGAATACATCAGCATAGGTTCATAGGTTAGTACTAGGCTATCAGCCCTAGGGCCTATAGAAGCCTAGCCATAACAGTTCCCTTGTTAATTCTTCCCACACTATTTACATGCCTGGGCTCTTGTCTAGCAGGGTGACTGATGTGATCCCTGGGGTGAATTTCCTTTCTCCCATCCAGTCATCAAGGTTCCTTTTGAAGAGGGCCAAAGAGGTGATCTGCTTGACATGTATGGACAGTCTATTCCAGAGTCTGGGGAGTCTCTGGGTCAGGAACCTATCCCTCCAGCATGTTTTGTTTATTGTGATGACAATGTTTAGATCCCTGGAGCATATGGCTCTGAGGGATTGGGATTTCTTTAAGTGTAGCATGTCCAACAGCTCTGGGCTTGACATGGCCTTGTGTGTTAAGCAGAGATCGCCTCGGAGTAGACAATGTACGACAGAGTATAGCTGGAATTTTTTAAGGCGGTCAGCATAGGGCATCTGCTTTAGGCCTGTGACTCTTTTAGTGAGGTATTTCTGCAGCCTTTCCAGTTGTTGCAGATGTCTTGAGAGGTACATACCAAATGGGGTGTTGTATTCTATAATGGGTCTAATGAGGGATGAGTACAGTGGGACAATGACCTCCTTTTTTCTGGATGAAAAGCCGTTAGTGATGAGGTGTGCCACATAGAAGGATTTCCTGACTGTTGTGGTGACATGGTTATTGAAGGTGAGACCACTGTCCACCTGTGTCCCTAAGTCTCTTATCACACTTTCAGTGTTTAGTGTACTGCCACCTATGTAGTAATTCATGGGTACATGTTTTTTCCCAAAGGGGATAACTATACATTTCTTGGCATTGAGCTTGAGCACATGGCTCTGGCACCAAGCAACTGTTTTTGTAAGGCCCTTTTGTAGAATATCGACATAATTTGGGGATTCAATAATGGCTCCCAGTTTGCAGTCATCTGCAAACTTTGTTAGCCAGAGACCCTTAGTGTTGGCCTGTACTTCTGAGAAGTAGATGCCAAACAAGAGAGGTCCCAGGACTGAACCCTGAGGTACTCCACTTGTCACTTGTCTGGTGCTGGATTTGGAGTCAGCTACTTTTACAGTGTGGGTTCTGCCAGTAAGCCAGTTGGCAACCCATCGAGTGATGTAGGAATCAATGCCCTGCTTAGTAAGTTTATCTATGATTCCAGAGTAGGTGATGGTGTTAAAGGCCATGGCAAGGTCCAGATAGGCTGTGTGGACTGCCTTACCCTCATTCACAGCTCTGGAGACTGATTCAAAGAAGTCAATTAGGTTCAGGAGACAAGATTGGCCCTTCACAAACACAAACTGGATGGGGTCCAGTGTTTTTAGGTTGCCAATGTCTTTGTTTATTAGTTCCATGATAATACATTCCATGGCCTTGCAGATCAGGCTCATCAGACTGATGGGGCGGTAGTTCCTGGGATCCAAGGTGGATCCCCCCTTGTGGAGTGCGATAACTGTAGCTGTGCGCCACTCAGTGGGCATGAAGCCTGAGGTGAGGATATGATTAAACATGACACTTAGGTGAGGTGCCAGTTCATTTTGTAGTTCATGTAATACACAGACCGAGATGTCATCTGGTCCCATGGATGCTGTATTCTTAGCTTTGGAGAGTGCGTTTTTGCCTGTGTGGCCATTATTACCGGAATTTGGCAATCTTCCGGTATTGAGATGGGCCATTTAGGGGGTGAGAGGAGGAGTGAAGTTGGCACTGAATTGATCTGCCAGGATATTGGCAATATCCTTGGGATCAGTATAATTAATGCCATTCTGTTGTAGCTGAGAGCAGATCTGAGCATTGCCATTTAGATTATTGACATAGTTATAGAATGCCTTGTGGTTGTCTTTGGAATTTTTGGCAATTTTATTTTCGTAACTAGCTTTGGAGGATTTTATGAGCGATCTCACCTTTTTACTGAGGCTGTTAAGGGAGTTTTTGCATCCTGGGATTTTCCTCTTTTCTGCAACAGTTTCTTCCTTTTGTTGTAAAGTTTGCTTATGGCAGGGGACCACCAGATTGTCTTTCTTTTTTGGAGGAGAGCATCTTGGTTCTATTTGGGATGGCACAATTCATGCATCAGTGGATGTACTCGTACAGTGCCTTAGTGTCGTATGCAGCAGTCGAACTTTCAGTTCCCGTCTGCATGGGTGTCATGAAGTTTTTAACTTCTGACTTGAGTAGCATGACGTTGGCTTTGGAGAAGTTTTTTATGGAAGTTTCCTTACTGGGGGTGGGGTGGGGGTGGGATGTGGATGTTAAGGGTGATTAGCTTATGGTCTGATCTGACCAACGAGGGGGTGACCATAGGTGTGGAGCATTGATTTCCCATGTTGGTAATGACCAGGTCTAGGATATTGAAGCCCCTTGTGGGACTATGGATTAGTTGATCCAGGGCAATGGAATTTATAAATTCCAAGAACTGTTGGGTAAAGGTGTTGGTACATGAGTAGTTTTCCCAGTTAATGGCAGGGTAGTTGAAATCACCCAGTATTAGGGTGTTTGGTTGTATATTAATATTTTCCAGCATGTTTAGAAAGGTGTAGTGAAAATCTTGGGGCATGGTGGGGGATCTGTAGCAAGCTACAGTTTGGATTGCAGTCTTACCTAGTGTTAGTTGCACCTGGAGAATTTCAGACGTATTGTATTGGGCAACTAACCTGGTGGTGTGAATATCCTTGGTGAATATGGACACTCCTCTACCTTTAGTGTTTCAATCCTGGTTTGGTGGCCGGAAAGTGTGGTAAGAGTTGTAGCCTGGTATTGCAGGGGTGCTCTCTGGAGCCTTGAACCAGGTCTCAGTTACTGCAAAGATATCGATGTTCTCCATTTTTAGGAGTGCCTCGAGAGAGTACATTTTGAGGTTTACACTTCAAGCATTGAGTAGCATTACCTTCAGATTTTGCATGCTTGTACCTATTACGGTGGTGGTTTGTCCTTTGGACTTTTCCTAAAAAAGGTACTATAGGGGTGGCAAGAGCGTTTGCCAGTAACCTGAATCCCAGGGACGACAGGTGCAGACCATCTATGGCAAAGCATCGTGGACTGTCGATCATGTCATCCCAGGCAGACAGATACTGGATCCCCTTTGAATGACACCAGAAGCTTAGCCAATTGTTGAGGTCAATCATTTTGTCCTTATACTGTGGTATCATTCTGGGTGAAGGCAGGATGCTACTCAGGGCTAGGGTCATACCTGCCTGGGCCACATGATCAGAGAGCTCTTCCATGTCTCTTTTCCTGTAGTCCAGGGAAGTAAGTCTCAAGTCATTCACTCCAACATGGACAATAACAGAGTTATATTTGTACTTGTGAAGTGACTTAAGTGCATGAGTTATGTGGTGGATCCTAGCACCCGACAGGTAGCTCACTGTAATTTTCTCCTTGTTCAGCCTGGTGAGTGGGACATCAGTGTGCCTGACTATAGAGTCACCTATGACTAAAGTGTTAGGTACATTGTCTTGCCTTAGGAGCTGTTGCTGGGTGGCACACTGGTGTTGTGAGCTATGTGACACTTTGGTTGTGATTGGTGTTTGTTTGCGTTTCAGCTTTGGAGGTCCTTGTTGCTTGGGCAGGTTACAGTTAAGGGCCTTAGCATATGTGGATTTAGTGTTGCCATGTGTGGGTGCTGGTGGTGTGTGTTTAGAAGGGGTATGTGTTGCTTGAGGTGTAGTGCGGGTGTTAACCTTCTCCAATTGACTGTCTAGCACAATCTTGGACGGAGAGAGCTCTGCTTCCAGTTTGGCTATGTAAGTGCATCTCTTACAGGTTGTAGTGTTGGGTGGTAGGAGGAGAGGGTTGTCTGTGTACATGAGGCAATTGCTGCATTGCCTCAGTATGCCCAGATTCACCAGGTGGACAGGAGAAATCACTGGAAGCTTACCCTTGGACATGCCTGGTTTGGTGCTTTTTTTTTAAATGTACGGGAGCTCTTTTCCCTTCCCTTAGCAAGGTACTTTGCAATTATAGGCTGTTTAGTGCCTCTGATTAATTTCTCCTTATTAATAAGGAGAGTTGAGTGCTTGTATCAGTTTAAGGCTTCCTAGTGCTTTCCAGCAGGTATTAGAGCAAGTGCTAGTGACAGGGATGCTTAAAGGTAAGATGGAAAAAAAAAGTTTTATCCTAAACACTGCAGTGCACACTAGAGAAGTTAGATGTGAAAGTAAGTAAGTTAAGTGTTACCTGTCTAAAAAATTAAGTTTTAGCTGAGAGTCACTATTTTTAAAACAGCAAGATAGATTGAAAGGGGGTGATCACTTTTGTATCCCGGTACTATGGAATACAGTAGGATGGCCAATAAATTTAAATAGGTGAAGGGGAGTGATTTCAAAAATGATAATTTTGTGCTTACTCACACAAGCCAGTGAAAGCAGAGAGGAAATGAGATATATGGTCAAATTAACATAAGAGGCAGGCAACTAGAAAGACAGTGGTAATTAAGAACATGATCCGCGGTGGTGCAGCGGTAGTGTTGTTGCCTTACAGCAAGAGGTTCTCCTGTTCGATTCTTGGTTGGGGTGCAGGGAGGGTCTTCTGTGTGGAGTCTGCATGCCCTCCCCACGGTTGGGTGGGGGTTCGAAAGACATGCGTAAATGGGCGTGCGTTTGTTGAAGGTTGAATGTCAAGCTGGCACCTTGGCATTTGTCAAAACCTACTGCCAATCATTAGTGGACTAGAGTTCCACTGTGGTGACCCCTAACAGGGAAAAGCCGAAAGACAACAACAGTAACTGGCTGGGGGGGAGGCTTCTTCCTGACTCACAAGAGATAGAGCTGTGGGGTCTTTTGAAGTTTTAATATGCAGTTAAAAGCAGAACACAAGCAAAACACAAGGTAATCAAAACAAATCACAGCACTCAAAATATAAAAAGGCAATAAACTAATACAAAATACAACAAATAAAAAACAAACCAACCTTTCCCTCACAGCAAAGTGTAGCAGAGTCTGAGTGAGCCTTTCCAATAAAGCTCTGAACTGTTATTTTACCCCTTAAATAGAAGGTTTATTTCCTAGCTCCACCCCCTTAGTTCACAAATGATTAACCTTAAGTGACCTCTTCTGTCTTATGTATGAGTCCTTAATTGATCAGTTCTAATTTCTGCCTGACTCACAAGAGACAGAGCTGTGGGGGTTTTAATATACAGTTAAAAGCAGAACACAAGCAAAACACAAGGTAAAGAAAACAAATCACAGCACTCAAAATATAAAAAGGCAATAAACTAATACAAAATACAACAAATAAAAAGCAAACCAACCTTTCCCTCACAGCAAAATGTAGCAGAGTCTGCGTGAGCCTTTCCAATAAAGCTCTGAACTGTTTTATTTTACCCTTAAATAGAAGGCTTAGTTCCTAGTTCCACCCCCTCAGTTCACAAATGATTAACCTTAAGTGACCTCTTCTCTCTTATGTATGAGTCCTTAATTGATCAGTTCTAATTTCTGCCTGACTCACAAGAGACAGAGCTGTGGGGTCTTTTGAAGTTTTAATATACAGTTAAAAGCAGAACACAAGCAAAACACAAGGTAAAGAAAACAAATCACAGCACTCAAAATATAAAAAGGCAATAAACTAATACAAAATACAACAAATATAAAGCAAACCAACCTTTCCCTCACAAGTGTAGCAGAGTCTGAGTGAGCCTTTCCAATAAAGCCTACATCTGTAGTTCGATGTATTCAACATAGCAGGAGGTGATGTCACTCACCTCCTGCTATGCACATTAGCATACAATTACAACCTACAGTCAATGGTACGTTAATTCTACATTTTGCAGGGGGCTATGCCCGCCTGCAACACCTACACCCCCTGTACATTAAATATATCAACTCCAAGATCACACTATAGTGAGGAAATGGGCTAATTTCCTGTTCTTCACTGAACTACCATCTCTCTGAGTAGCGTCAAACCCAAATACTCAAATTAAACTATCCGTTCGCTGTAGTGTAGTTGATACATTTTGGTTCGACATTCTGCTGACTTGAAAACTGCCATTTGATTACATGCAGGTTAACCGATGCACTTTCAAGATTTTCAATGCAATCCATATATATATATATATATATATATATATATATATATATATATATATATATATTTATATACACACACATATATATATATATATATATATATATATATATATATATATATATATATATATATATATATATATATACATATTGATAGATACCTACTGTGAGGTCATACAACAGTGCAGAAAAGGGAAAACTCCACTGTTGCTGAAAGTTGTTTATGCACATTTCCTTTAATTTATCAGCAGTTGAAGAAACAGCTGTCAATAGATCAACTGACTCCCAAGCCAGAAAGGGCAGGGCAGTGAACAAGGCAAACAGCAGTGAATTAAGGTAATAGAAGCTGTGTTGAAAGACTAAAGGTTACATCAAATATAGGCACAAAAGAATGGGAAGGGTGTAAGAGAAGAGAGGCAGGAGTGAATGTTATAATTTCAGCAGTCAAAAAGTTATAAAGGATAGGAAAAGAAAGTTGTATATTGACTTATATAAAGTATGAACTGGTAGAAGTGGAGATACAATAATGCACAATTTTTATTTTGTCTGGTAATTATACTGATGAATACAAATGACTGTCAGAAGGTGGATGGGTCAAACTATGTGTTCAGATATGATGTACACGATGTAAACATTGATTTACAGAAAAAAATGCTGTTATGTTACCACACTATCAATGCTTTGGAATGAGAGCTCTACAATACTCTTGGGAGAATAATAATTCCTGTGCTGGATATGCCTTCTCATTCCTTACCAAAATTAAATGATAACATGGGAGGATTGTTTCACAGTCTTTCAGACTTCATATGCTTCAGAAAACAGATAATAATGCAAAATGTGTTATTCTAGAAACTTTGTCAGCTTATAAGAGCAATATTTAATATCTCTCCCAATGTTTGGCCTTTGTCTCCCATTAGTAATAGTTTTCTCCAGATTTCATGTGCAGACTATTTGAGAGGTATGTCATGATGACTTAGTTTGAAGCTTATGAGCCTGAATGATTATACAAGGTGTCAGTAATAGTATTAAGAACAAAACAGTAAAATACAATTATTATCTTATTGTATGCTGCTAAGAGTGCAGTCACACATTTTATTTTGTACACCAAACAACCATGCTGTTACCTCTTCTAAAATAATTGCATTTTCTACTACAACATACTTCCTAAACATCTAATTAAGATGTAGCAAGCGCATGTGAAAATGCTCACTTAAGAACCATTTAATTATACATTTATGTATCTAAACATTTTGCAACTAGTGCCTTTAAATTTGCTGAAATGTTGCCTTAAGACATTAATTTTTACAGAACAGTTTACACGATGCATGCCTAGCTACGTCAACAAATGCCGAAATGAATGACTACTACTCATTACTCATTACAATTCAATATATTCACTAATCTACTCTACACCTCCTGTCCACAGTCATCCCTTGTACAATACGCAGATGGCTCCACCATCATCACCAACGCAGATACTCCCTCTGACCCTATCTCTGCAACCCAAGCATCTTTTACCTCAGTCTAATCTTGGCTCAGTGACAACCAGCTAATTCTTAACCCTAAAAAGACAAAAACTCTTACTATTCCTCCCAAAGAACTTCACCCACCTTCAATCTACATTTTCTGTACTGTCCCTCAATAACACCCCCATTAAAGTTGAACTTAGTACAAAACTACTAGGAGCAATGATAGATGACCAACTCAAGTCTGATCTACATGTAAACAACTGCAACAAAAAGACAAGCCAAAAACTTGGCCTACTTTATCAAACAAAAAGCTTCTAACTAACAAAGCAAAAATAACTGTCGCTCATGCGTACCTTCTACTTAGCCTTCTATATAGCTGCCAAATTCTTACCAATCTTAACTCCACACTACTAACTAAACTACAGTCTACCTACAACAAGGTTGCCAGATTTGCTGTTTGCCAAACTTATAAATTGCATCATTGTCTTTCACTAACCTCACCAGGTTTTACTCTCTCAACTAACCTCACCAGGTTTTACTCTCTCAACTACAAATAATTTACTCTATACTACACCTGAAATCCTTCTGCCCTAGCCTATCTCCCCTCATCTCTCAATATTCTCCCATTAAGTCCCTATGTAGCTCTGACCTTAACCTACTACAAATATTCAAACCTAAGACTAAAATCGGCTGCATCCTCTATAGCTACAATCCTAGCATATCATGGAACAAATTACCATGGGGATCACGTCAGTCACCCTGCTAGACAGGGGTCCACGGAAGTAAATATTCGGGAAGAAATAGCCAGGGAATTGTTATGGGTAGGCTTGTATAGGCCCTAGGGCCTATAGCCTAGTACCAACCTATGAACCTATGAACCACTAAAAATCAGGTCCCTCAAACATCCAAATCAATTCCAAACTGCCACTAGAGAGCACCTCCAAACTCACTGGTACTGCACTGTACTCATCCTCCCTGATCTCGTCCATTAATTCATATGTAATCACCAAAACTTCAAACCTTTTTAGCTCGTAAACCTCTTCAAGGTATCAGTCTTCTTCTCCATCTCTTATCTCCATTCTAATGTCACATGTCTCATGAAATAACTACATGCACTATGAACTCTTTTCACTGTTTATTGAAAATGTTTGTATCGAATAATTTCTCTCATGTATGCTTATTATGTCTTTTTTCCACTATTATTTTTTCTGATAAAATGTATTTCATTGTATGTATACACTGCAACCCGCTGATACTGTTAACACTAAAATTATAAAACTGTGGAACTTTTTTCCCCGGGCCTCCACTGAAAAAGGGCTACTTAGCTCAGTCGGACTAACCTGGTCAACAAATGTAAAATAAATGAATGAATGAATCTATATACCAAATACCTAGTTTATATACCAGAGTTGTGAGTAGTGTATGCTGATATCCAGGTTAATTCAAAATTACAAAATATATTAACAGTGTATTTAGGCAGAATAGCTTTTGTGGCAAGTGATTGTCAGAAATGCCTTCTACTATGCTTTTTCATTGCTAACAAAATTGTCATTAAAATATTTCTACCTAAGCACTTATCCTTTCTTGCAGCTTGCTGGGTCTTAAAGTCATAGATCAGCCACGTCATTATAAGTTGTTGTTTAGGGACTACAGTTAATGCTATAAACTGCATATTATAATTTTAAATAATGTGTGATAGTATCCAGGGGCGGCTCGTCCTATCGGACTGCCGGACTGCAGCCCTCCCACCTAGAAAAAAAACAAAAAAAAATCTGTAAAACAAAAAAAAAAAACAAAAGAAAAAAAAATTCACAAGTCCCGATCCTCTGTGTATGCGCAGACAACTCAGACTGCCTTTATCAGCAGTCCGGACATGGAGAAAGAGGTACCCAGCAATCATTGCTGTGAGATACCAGGAATCTGTGTGGTGACGACTGCATAAAACAGAGGAGCTCCGGACTGCTTCAGTCACAGGAATTTGGGCTGGTAGGTGAAGGCTTTATATCACTGGCATTTATATTGCAGAACAAAGTGTGTGTGTGTGTGTGTGTGTGTGTGTGTGTGTGTGTGTGTGTGTGTGTGTGTGTGTGTGTGTCAGTGTGTAAAATGCCCCAGTTACTATATACTGGTGGCTAGAGAGAACAAATGGCAGTGGGTAGAGATACTCAGGCTTGAACCCTGTACCTTGTATGCAGGTGTTAAGGACCTGAATTCCCTACCCACCACCATTTGTAAAAAAAAAAATTGCAGATTTTTGCCTCATATTTGATCTGATCTGTTCCTCATAATATCTGTGGTTTCTAAATGCTGCAATGCTTGATATTTGATGGTGCAGTGGTAGCATTGTTGCCTCCCAGCTGCAGGTTCTCAGGTTTGATTCTTGGCTGGGGTGCCTTCTGTGTGGGGTCTGCATCTTCTCCCTGTGCTTGTGTGGGTTTGCTTTTGTGTCCTCCCATGTTACAAAGACATGTCTGCATTATTTCTTCCTGGGCTTCTGCTGAAAATTGTTTTTTGTTCCAAGTCAGATTGTCCTGATTAACAAATGTTAAATAAAATTGACAGGCATTTGAATTTCAGACTTCAGGTTTCTGAATGTTTAACTCTTTCCATATTTGATGGTGCAGTGGTAGCATTGTTGTCTCACAGCTGTAGGTTTTCTGGTTTGATTTTTGGCTGGGGTTCCTTTTGTGTGGAGTCTGCACCTCATCCCGGTGTTTGTGTGGATTTGCTCTGGTGTCCTTCCATTTTACAAAGACATGTGTCTGCAGTATTTCTCCCTGAGCCTCTGCTGAAAATTGTTTTTGTTCCGTCAGAAGTAAAATTGACAGGCATTTGAATTTCAGACTTCATATTCTTCAGAAAATACATAGTAACACAACCTTTTATTCTAGCAATTTTCAAGTTTATAAGATGAATATTTGAAATTTGTCCTTATTTTTGGGACTGTATTACCCCATTATTGGCTTTGTCCAGGTTTTTTGTGCTAAGGTTGACAGCTATGGCAAGAACTGAATTCACTGAATATGTCTGAGGGCTGTATTCCCTCATTATTGGGTTTGTCCAGGTCTTTTGTGCTAAGAGGTTGACAGCTATGGTGATAACTGAATTCATTAAATGATAGCCATTTAAGTTTCAGTCTTCCTCTCTTTCACAAAGCAGCTGATTTGGCATAGTGGTATGTTGCTCTGACTGTTTTGCACAGGGACCTTGGCAGTAAAATGTATGGTGGTAACACAGCATTTTTCTTTCACAAAGCAGGTGGTTTGGCATAGTGGTATGTTGCTCTGTTTTGCACAGGGACATTGGTAGTAAAATGTATGGTGGTAACACAGCATTTTTCTTTCACAAAGCAGCTGATTTGGCATAGTGGTATGTTGCTCTGACTCTTTTCCACAGGGACCTTGGCAGTAAAATGTATGGTGGTAACACAGCATTTTATTCTAGCAACTTTCCAAGATTATACAAGCAATGTTTAATGTGTCCCTGGTTTTTGGCATTTTGACCCCCCCCCAATAAATTTGGCTTTTTCCAGATTTCTTGTGCTGTGAAGTTGAGATGCAGTTGAGTATCGAGTAGATTTTACAAGTAGCTGAGAGCTGCAGGGGAAGAGAAGTTTAGTGCTGCTTATGCTAAGTCAGCTTGTATTGTTAATAGCACAACAGGTTATGTACTTGCTTTTGATGCAGAAGGTTGTTGGTTCTACTCCCACAAAGGGTGAATTCTGCCGTACTGAAAAAGTTAAGATGCTAACTGTGAGCCTGTTATCAGTTTGCCATCCATTTCCTATTGCAATATTACTAGCTTATCATTTTTAATGTAATATAGGCAATTTATTCCTCAGTGGCATCAGACACTTTATTTTTCGATGAAACCATGAAATATAAAGGTGTTTGCTAGCAGCAACCTCTTCATTAGTTACAGATTTATTTAATGTGGAATTATTTAGATGACTTTTTTACTTCTTTGGAGATTGTGCATATTTACTGATAATGGTGGACTGTAGAATTGTACATATTTACTGATAATGTTGGACTGTAGAATTGTGCATATTTACTGATAATGGTGGACTGTAGAAGTTTGAGTAGACTTTTATGATGGAAATGTTCTGAACTGAGCAGTTTTGTCATTATGGGTGCATGCATTGTTTCATTGTTTACTGTAAAGATGTTCTGAATTGGGCAGTTTTGTCATTATTGGTGCATGCGTTTTGTTTCATTGTTTACTGGAAAAATGTTCAAAACAATAGGAAGGTGTATCAAAGAGCACATGTATGTTTCATATGCAAGGGGCCTATGATTTGAAAACAGCCCAGAATTAATCTTTATCTGACACTGGTAAAATGTATTTTCTTTGAATGTGGGTTTCAATGCTGTTTCAATGAATGTGAGTTTCAAGGGCAGAGAAGTGTTAATGCTAAGTTTGTTTAGCAGATGCCTTAGTGTTTGTGCTGTAAAATGCAAAATAAAACTTTCAAATAAAGTCCAAATCATCATAGAAGTAAATCAGTATGCGCATTAGTGTTTATGGTAAATGGAGTGAAATAGCCAAGTAATGGATCATTGGAATGGTTGCAGGAGGAGGCTCCATTCGACCATGATTTTGTGAGGGGGAAGGGCGGCAAACTTAAAGACAGCCCCAGCTGAACTATACCTCCCATCTGTCCAGATTTTCAAAGAATGAATAGATTTTTGCTTCTTATTTTTGGTTTGTTCCTCATAAAATTTGTGGTTTTCTGGCAAATCATTTAGGAATTATGTCACTAAATAATGACACACTGAGTTTCAAACTTCATAACCTTCAGAAATATGCATGCTAAAGTAAGACCTGTTGTTCTATCAACTGCCTCAGTTTATACAAGAGCAATTTTTAGTACTGTTTATATGTTCCACCAATATATTTGGCCTTGTCCAGATTTATTGCATTAACAGGTTGAGAGGTACATGCAAATAAATTGCTTTATAGTATTAGGCATAGCCAAACCTCTCAACTGTCTCTGATTTTGGCTCAAAATGTTGCTCTTTCCCCTAATAATCCCTCTGCAAAAGAGCAATTTTGGAAGAAAACATGGAGGGTTTACAATTAAGAAATAACTGTAATAATCAGAGTTATAGATTACTTTTATTTCAGAAATGCATGTAGATTATTTTATTTTGTCAGCTGCACAAGTTAGCAGTACTAATATTAAAGTGTCCCTTCTTTGACAGGTTCCCAGCTGTATTGTGTGGCTATTTTATATTTTTACATCACATTTTTGGTCCATTTTTCATAAAATTGTGGGGTTTTTTTTGGCAAATTAGTGACAAATCATTAAAGACTGAAGTTAGAAAATAATGACAGACATTTGAGTTTAGATTTCATACCATTCAGAAAATTCATACTAATGCAAGACCTATTCTCTTATCTTTCTAAGTTTATAAGAGCAATATTTTAAAAATTGGCCTTATTTTTGGGCCTTTGTCCCACTTCTTTCTATGGCTTTGTCCAGATTTCTTGCTCTGAGGTTGAGAGGTATGACAAATGTGTCAGGGCCATCACAGTCAGCCAGAGACATTTCAAATTGTGACATACTTGTTGCACCCCACTCCCCCATGTAGTGACTCTGGATGTGTCGAAGCAAGGCAAGGAGTAGTTATGCAGTGTAAATGTGCAGAGTATCCCCCCCATCCAAGATAGACACAAGTACTAGAGTGGCTTTTCATCTGTCCTTGATTTTTGCAGAATGGTCTGGTTTCTGTCATATTTTTGTACTGTTGATTTATGCTTATTACTCAAAGTGCCTGTTGCTCTGTGTTTAAGTTGCAATACTTTAATGACCATCAGGTAAGCTTGGCTGAGATTGTAAGATGCAAGTAAGCTTTAATAAGCATACTGTTAAAGAACTGCCAACATTGAACGCCTTTCTGTTATTGCCATGTAGGGAATACTTAACTAGATAATGTATAAGCCTTGGGTATTGAAATGCATATGACAGTATTTGTAATAAAGGACAGGATTACATTATTTTAAGAAGCTCATTACACTTGGAGACTTCCAGTCATCTCTGCAGGCTTTACCCGTAAACTAAACAGAATGCCAATTATGTGGTCCATAACCTGTACAGTAATCCTTTTAAGCAATGTATCTTGAGCTTATTTCTTGTTTGCTTTTCATTTTTTACTTTGATCATGTTTTCCCCATGAAACAAGTAGATAGTTGTCAGGCAACAGGTCTTCTTTTGGATAAGAAACATTTTTACAAGTGGGGGCATCAGAGATTTCTACTTTCAGCATGTTACTTGGTACTTTAATAAAGCTGAATATAAATTATAATTAGAACTGCAGTGCAAGAAGTGGTTTGAGTTGAGTGCTGCTTGTTTTTCTTATACTTGATTTTGACTGGCATTCCATTAATGTATTTAAAAAGTAATTTATTTTTTCATGCCTCACAAAGTTTTGTTTCCATCTAGATATTAAGTAAGCTGTCATGCAGCCAATGCATTGAAATATTTTTATTCTTCTACACTTTATTTTGTCTTGATTGGACTCTCATAATGACGGTTTGGCACCCAGGGCAGTGTATTTAGTTAGTTTTTGTGGTTTTGAGCATAACTCCTCCCCTTTCTAGTTGGCCGCACCCCTTCCCATTGACCTCACCCATTCAGCTGTCTCCTGCAGCCCCCCTTTGATTTGAATCACCAGCCGCTACTGATAGTATCTGATGTACATCGAGTAAACACTCCCCCAGATTCAGTAAACTTCCGTGCAGGAATAGCTTATTCCTGCACTGAAGGGACTGTTCCCTTGCAGCATGGCAGCGTGCCTTGCATATTCATGAAGGCATGCTGCCATGCTGTAAAACGGACACAGTTCGGTGCATAAGTGCAGGGGGTGTGTCTGAGAGCAGTGCTGTCACAATACACATGCCCCTGCACACCAGAATAGCTGTACAGCAATTTAAATAGAGTGAGAACACCCGTAACACCCCCAACCCATCAGGTTAAGAAATCTGGACAAAGTCATAAGGTACAATCATCCCTACAAAGCCAGAAATTTGATAGAATTACAGGTTTAACATTAGCATGAATTTTCAGCAGGGTATGAAGCACCTAGCGCACACCTCCCAACCCATCAGAGTAAGGAAGCTGGACAAAGTCATAAGGGGTAATCATCCCTAAAAAGCCAGAAAGTTGATAGAATAACAGGTTTAGCATTAGCATGAATTTTTGGCAGGGTATGAAGCACATAGCGCACACCTCCCAACCCGTCAGACTAAGGAATATAGACAAAGCCATAAGGGACAATTGTCCCTACAAACCGAGAAAGTTGATAGAATAACAGGTTTAGCATTAGCATGGATATTCTGAACAGTACAAAGTCAAAAACACAACAAATACTTTGTTTTTCACATGTGCAATAAAGTTTAAATGTAGCTCCATGGGTGTGCCCCTTGCTTAGCTATGCTTAGCCTAGCTGAAATGGCATGATACATTAAATAGCAATAGACATCCAATATAAACATAAGTACAATAGTGTAGCGGTTAGAGCATATGCCTTGCATGTAGTTATTCACGCCTCAAACCTCAACAAACCCATTTCCATTTTGTATGTGTAATCTTTACAATTTTAATGTATTTGTAAATTTTTGTAGGAAGTACCTTATATTTCCCAACCAGAGTGGTGTATTAGGCCCAGATGTGAGGTGATAGTGTAATAAAGTAGTAAACACCCCCAATAAACACAAGTGCCCCATACAGTATAGTCACACAAGAATAAATGTGATTACAGCACATTGGGGGATGTCAGGGAAGGTAAACAAATTTATAATATGTAATGAATGCCGAATCAATCCCATACAGGTGGTAGTCTAATAAAATGAAACATAAGCAATGCTAAGCATTGCACAGCTATGCTAACTGGGTATAAGCATTGTGTACATATGAATGCTAAGCAATAAGTAGTTCAGTGGACTTGCCCATTGGTAAGCAGTGCTGAACCTGCACCTTTAAGTACTGCCAATCTTAGCTAAGCAAGTTCCCCTGCAGCTTAGCTTAGCTCAGCGTATTCAAAAAACATCCAATCATGGCAAAGGGCAGGAAACTGGCCATATTTAAACCCTGCAGGCAGGAATACAGCTCATTACTGGTTGTAGTTCCCCACTGTAGGCAGTATGGAAGGTGTCGGAGAGGGCATGCACTTTCAGGCGCAGCGCTGGGGCATACAGGAGTGCAAGGTTATGGTAGGACTCCTGCTGCAGGACCAGTACTCAGGGCTCCCAATACAAAGTGGAAGCCTGGGGAAGTCTCGCCCGTGATCTCACCAGTGCCACTGTTATCCCTCAGACTAGTTAGCTGGTCTGGCACCACTATGCTGACTTGAAATGGAGGAAGAGGGAGCTCTTGAAACAGTGGGTCCAAGAAGCAAGAGAGAGGAGAGATGTCCCAGCAGTGTGTAAGTATTCATAGCAATAACTGTTTACCAAAGTCCAGCCTTTGTATGTGATGAATAGGTATGGCTAAATGTTTCTCTATTTTCATTACAGCTCCAGCTGAGCGGACTGTGTACCAGGAAGCCCATGCCAGTAGGTTGCAAAGGCTGTGTCGCAAGGCTGGTGAGTA
Source organism: Protopterus annectens (assembly GCF_019279795.1). Lineage (NCBI taxonomy): Eukaryota > Metazoa > Chordata > Ceratodontiformes > Protopteridae > Protopterus > Protopterus annectens. The sequence continues at coordinate 1,754,571,312 of NC_056726.1, forward strand.
ACAATTCTGCTTGTAGTAGTCATACCAAATAAATATAAAGGAGTAAAATGTCACCTGGCAGTATAAAACATGTGTATGGTTTGTACTGAATAAACCAGACAATATGACAGTAATAATCCCATATAGGTCATATTTAAATAAAAGTGTAACTGCCTGGCAATAAAGTTCTAAATCCTGGACTGGCTGTGTTTACTCTGGTATTGTATGGCATGAAATGTTGCATTCATCAAGATCTGATATCTGAAAAGTAGTGTTGTGTTAACCACTGTTTCCCACACTGTGCTACATAAAATATATGTCTAGAATGTCAGTATAAGATTGTTGTAATTGCAAGGTCAGATTGTACAACCAAGAGAGACTTAGAAAGAAAATATTGAAAAAAAAGACAGCAGTTTCTTAATAGCTCACTCTGTTGAAACACAAATTGTTGTATTTTTAGCAGACACAGCCATGGTTCAAATCCCGGGAATGGTAGTAAGCTGTATGCATAATTTTAACTAGGATTTTGTGAATATGTATAGAAACAGTCAGGTAGTGTTAACAAACATTCCCCCCATAGGTCTTCCAGGTAAGAGAAGTAGAAAGTAGCTATAAGATGGTTGAATTATACACTGTGTACAAACATACCACTTCCAAACCAAGGCCATAGGGTATTGTAATAATACCTGTAGAGTAATGATTAGAGCAATGATCATCATAAAGATGTGAGTACAGCAAGGATATACAAGTTATTAATCGACATCCCTACCCCACCATATCTGCAACAATAATTTAAACACGCAAATCAATGGGTATGTTTTACACCAAATCTACTGTTGGGACATATGTCCTATTGCTTAACAAATATTGAAATGTGCTTCTATTAATGTTCCATGTTGAAATACTATAATTTGTGGCCTGTAGCTATCAATGTAACCTGCATGCTGTTGTAATGGCCACTGTGGTTCCATATATGCATGTGTTCTGTTTGCTATGCAACTGTTCCAAATCTGTTGTTTTGGGTTAATGGTAATATCTATGCATGCTGTTATAACTAATCCTGGATTGTGTTGACTATTACTAACCCACATATGTTCTAAAACTGCAACACCATAGCACGTTTGGGAAGGCCGGTCCCAGCGGACCCACCTCTCCCACCTCATCTGGCCGTGGCACCGGGCCCCAGCACATCTGGGACCCACCTCGGGACCTCCTCATCTGCTGGTCCTGCACCACCTTTGGGTGGAACTGCCTCAGGGGATGGGGCTTGTCCCCTCCCATGCATGGGTGAGGACAGGATACCGTCACCAGAAGCCAGGTCCAGGGATTGGTGAGTAGCGAGCTCCAAAAGGAGTTTGGAGACCTGTTGTGCCAGCTTGAGGGTCGCGTGGTGCAATTAGAGGGTCAGTATGCCCCTCCTGCTTAGTCCCCAGCTCAGCCACCTTTGGGCCTGTGAAGGCGCAGTGGTGACTGCCCATGGGTGGGGACCACAGTCCCACTGTTTCTATTTGGGATCTCATGGGCTTCTGATTTCCAAAGACCCCTCCCCGTCCAAGGTGTTTAACCCACATATGGGTGATATACCGCCCCTGTATGCTGTCTTGTCTGTCTTGTCTGTCTTCCTACCCAACCTACCTCCCCAAATATACCTACTATCCTTCCCCAACATCCCACTATAACCTTACAAAAAAAAAAAAAAAGGGCAATCTGTTGCCCAAAAAAAATCTCACCCCATACATAGCTGTCCATTTTGAACATGTAATCTGGTCTAATTAGCATCACAATACATTATTGTTGTTTTCACCCCTCTCCCAGGGGTTTGAGTGTCCAAATAGTCCTCCAAATTCAGTATATATGCACAGCTGTTGCTGTAGAAGAAATGGACAGCTATGGACCTTCCCTATACCTGTCCTGCACATCCCTAGCTACTTTCCCTATTGTCTTTTCCTCTGTGTGCCCCCTTTTTCCCCACTTTCCTATCACCCCTTTTTTCTTTTCTTTTAAAGAAATTAGTGCAGGGGTAAGCAGCATTAAGCTTTTTAAAACAGTAGTAAGTGGTATTAAGCCTGTTTGGGCAGCATTAAGCAATACCTACACAGATTAAGCACTTTTAAGGCTAACTGTCTGGAAGTATATTTAGCCGGCAGTAAGCATTGCTTACCGCTATGCAAACCCACTTACGACTGTTTAAAAGTGCCTTAACCACTCTCTATCCAACAGCCCTTGTTCTGCCCAGCAACAAAATAATCAGCCTTTGTAAGGCTAGAACTCATGACCCAGCACATCATAGATACAGCAATTTACCACTAAGCCATAAACATAGCTTGCGTTTTTTCAAACATATCATGCAGCACAGTCACTCAACAGTAGGAAAAATGTATTTTTATATCTATATCTTTATCTATATATATATATATATATATATATATATATATATATATATATATATATATATATATATATATATATATATATATATATATATATATATATATATATATATATATATATATATGTGTGTGTGTGTGTGTGTGTGCGTGTGTGTGTAGGTATGTAGTGCATTCGGACATTGGATCCACACTCTGAACCTCTTACTGCAACAAATCTGACAAAAGGCTGTGTAAATGGAGGTGAAGGAGCCCAAACGTGGGACCTCTTGCAATTACTGCCCTTATCCCTTCCTCCATAGCAGAACAGTTCTGCCTTGCAACAAAGTAATAAGGCCTGCCAAGTCCTGGACCCAGGGGCTTGTAAACTATGATCAAAGCAATGTACCATTACACCATCTGAGCCCTACAAAATAGTAATGACATCCCAAACATATCAGTTAGTACAGTCATCCAACAGCAGGGAAGTATTTCTTAAAATGGGGAACAATGACATCTGTGCTGTAACAGAGACCTGGATAAAGGCAGCAGGAAGCACCCCTGCAGTACCAGCCTATAATTAATTCCACAACTTTTGGCTGCAGAACATGGACATGGACTGAAGCTCCAAAGGTGGTGGTATTTTCATATTCATAAAGGATGCACACATCTCCAGAGTGGTAAGCAAACATTATGCATTACAGATCCTGCAGGCATAGCTGACATTGGGTAGGACAGTGGTTCAGGTTGTAGGCTGCAATAGGTTCCCATACATGTCCCAAGACTCACACTCCATGTCCATAAACACCTTGGAGGATATTAGTGTCCAACCTAACACTATCATACTGGTTGACTTCAACTACCCCACCATTAAGTGGGAAAGCTACTCATGTACCTCTGCACATGCCCATTACATCAACCTGGTCCTTACTAGCATGGGTGACTGTTGCTCTACACCAGTAGTCAACACCTCACTTGTTATATCTGAACACAAAGTAATAACCTTTGGAAATCCACAGCCGTCCTACCCCCACTGCACAGGTAACCACCATGAAAAGCCTTTCCAAAGCAAACTATGGTCTCATAAAATCAGAGGTGGCTAACCTCATGGCAGACATGCAAATGGAGACTAGTTGCATGACAGCTGAATCAAACAACAATGCACTATGAGCACATACACAAATGCATGGATACCACCTTATTTAATACAACCAGGACCTTCACCTCCAAAAAAGGAAGCAGATCTGGTGGTCCCCTACCATAAAAAAACTGTACAACAGAAGGAGGGAACTGATATGGAATAAGGTAAAGTCCCAAGACAGGAAATAAACCCTTATCAGCCTCAATGAATAGTTGAGATCCCTCATCAAATACTACAAAGTTAGCTGTGAGAACAGATTTGGAGCACATAGTAAAGACAACCACAAGGCCTCATATAGTTATGTAAAGAATCTCCATGGCAGTACCAAGAATTGTTCTGAGCTACTAGACAATGGTACCTCCCAGACTGAGTCAACACATAATGCCAATATACTGACTGGCATCTTCACTGCAAATATTACCCCTCACTCCCCCCCAAAGGACCAATCACAATACCAGTACACTGCCAGGCACCCAGTATTACTGCAGCACATGTTACAACATCACTGTCCAAGGTCAAGAATACAGCATCTATGGGACCTGAGAATATCCCTGGCTGTGTTCTACATGAACTACAGAGTGACCTGGCACCTTACCTGTGTGCCCTCTTCAAGTACAGCCTCAACTCAGGTTTTGTCCTACTGAATTTTGCACTGCTACAGTCACCCCTCTTCACAAATGAGGTATAACTACAGACCCTGGGAAATACTGCCACAACTGCCTGACAAATCTGCTATGCAAAGCTATGGAATGCATCATTATGCACCTAATAAACAGGGATATGGGAATCTGCAGACTCAGGATCCCACACAGTTTACCTTTGTGAAGGGTAGGTCATACCTGCTCATTCAACCTGGTCAACTTCTTGCTGTCAGTCACCTGACCTGTGGATGTAGGCAAGGTGACACATACAGCCTATATTGATCTGGCCAAAGCCTTTGATAACATTCCCCACTCAATAAGCTCGGCATCAACCCCTATATCACTAGATGGGAACAGAGGCACAAACACAGGGGTAGATTGGACATACTGCTGTCATACATTGAGACAGTTGTAGATGTCACTGGGTTTGTTGTAACATCCTTTATGAGAAATATGATGTTGGTAATACCAATAGATGTGCATATTTACTGACTGCATTCCCCAGAGTTCACAACTGATTTACCAAGGACACTAACTGTCTGGTGAACACACAAAACATGACAGGCAGACATGTGGCCAGTCTGTGGACAGTGTGCCAGTGGGAAGGTATGTTGTAGACATATCACTGTGAGTCATGACATCATACACTAAATGCATGTCCTCACAAACCCTGTCAATCTATCAATCCACCATGTCTATAACAGCACTGATGACATAGAACCTGTTCACAAATCTGGGGATATGTCCCCCATGTTGGTTGGCTGTCTCCACATGTCCTGTCCTGTGATGTATTGTCACCCACTATATGTGACTCTGTTGGCCACCACCTTTGTAATGTGCCTCACACAGGCAAGGAAATGGGGCAAGGCTCACATTAAGGAATGTCCCATATATTGGAACTAGCATGTCCAGGCCCACAGCACAATACAATCTGGGCAGCTACATAGTGGTATGGCCATAGCAATACCTGACATCTGCACATCTGTAGAGAGGACAGACAGAAAGTAGATAGCTAATAGGTTATGCATTAGGATGAATGTTTTGAAAGATACACTTCTGAAACTGAAAGGTATGCCATTACTGCATAACAGCAGTCCTCAATGACATGTTCAAAGAACATAGTAGTTCACAGTTAATATCAACATATCAGATCAATTTCCAATAGGAGATACATATAAATATACATCTCAAACACCTAGAACAAGATACTCAGTAGTCAGAGTCCAGCTTTGCCTGCAAGTGTGTATGGTTCAAGTACTACAATTTGAAATCTACTCTTACTTGAAAAAGCACTATTAAAAGTACTAACGTAATGATACCATATGTGTTAAACTATTGCTGTCAACCAGTGCACTTAAGTCCATCTAAGAGCATTATCTATACATCTACCTCTTGAACATCCAGACTTCAACATGTTTCCCAGCCATTCCCCTCTGCAGGAATTACAGCACTAAATAATGATAGACCAGAATACCTATCCACCTACTACTGTATGACATCTGGACAAAGCCTGACATAATTGGTGGACAGAAGCCCAAATACATGGCCATACATGAAATATTGCTGTTATACACTGAGAAAGTTCTGGGTTACAGTGTTTGTTGTAACATATCATTTTTGAGGGATATAAAGTCAGAAAAACAAATGGATGTTACCATCTACATAATGCAATCACCAGAGTATGCTACTGATTTGCCAAGGATGACACCTGTTTGGGGAACAGCCCATACATAATAGGCTGACCTGTGGCCATTATGTGGATGGCCCTACAGTTGAGAGCTGTGCAGAGACATAACTTTGTCAGACTTAAATTCATGTAGAAGTAGCATGTGCAGACAAACCCTGTAAAACTAACAGTATTCCAAACATATAATACTCACATCACCATTTAGTTGGCTTGTCTCCACAAGTCTTATTGTAAGAGGTAGTAGCTCACACAACTCCAGGATGTCTTCCTCACAAGTAGAGGAAAGGGCCAACACCCACATGGAATACTCATTTATAGGAGTGTTTTGCCGTGACATTGCCTGTTAGAAGAACTACACAGCTGCTCTGCATGCAATTAGCAAGTGGAGAACCCCAATAAATGCACAGGCCATCACCTGGTCATGAGCATCACCTACAAAAGCCATACTGCCACCTATTCAAACCAGCTCTATCCCTGTAGTGCATAGAGAGAGAGAAATAAATGAAACATGAAGTGGAAAAGAGAAAAAAGAAAACATGTAAGTGGAACATGTAAGCAAGTAATTGAATGTAATACTTGGTCTATAATAATGGGAAATATGATTTGAAGGAATATATGTCCCAACAAGACATGCTGTACTAATGTCCTGCTAAACAGCTGCTATGGTATATAACATTGTCCAGATGTGATGCTCTGAGAGGTTGTGAGGTGAGATCACAGCTCAGGAGCCTGACTCACCTGGGAAAGGGCAGCTTATATGTGACAACTGCAGGGGTGTCTGTCAAACAATTGTGACTGTGCCACTGCTAGGCCAGTTAATGGGATATTTTCCATATCCATGTTAACTGTGATTATAAGTATGACACATGTTTGCCTAGTAAAGCTAAGACACCTATAGAGGGTGTGTGTATAGTAGAGTACAGTTGCAGACATGTGTGTTGAACTGCATGTGATATATTGAGTTAATAACATTCAACTGTACAGTGTTTTGCTGTACAATAAGCACATTTTGACTGATATCTGTATTCACATACACATATACCTGTGTTATGTCAGCCAAACCACTGGCAGGTCTGTGAGCAATGGCATTGTAACATAATAGCCTACGTATGACTGTTGGACATCTTTCAGGTTATCACAGTGATGTCAAACCCTACTGTGCAATCAACGTACTAATGTATGGTGCAGCTATATTAATACAGTATCAATACTGATGTCCCTTTTGACACCCATTTATGTGTGCCATTGTCCAGACATACTGCTGTAACAGGTTGAGAAGTATGATTCTGTAACAGGTTGAGAAGTATGATTGAGCAGCAAGACTGTAAATACAGTGTGCCATACTAACATTCAACAGAAATGTATACCAGATATCCCCTGAGCACATGTATGTATGCATATGTTCAGCTGGAAGGCACAAAACTAATCACATGGGTTTCAAGCAATCAGGTAAATAGGCTGTGCATGTTGCACATGTGTGTAATATAGTGCATACAACAGACATATATGTGTACAGCTACTGGTGGTTGCATTGCCGTGACGCTGATGTGGGTACTGGAGAAGGCATGATTATCAGGTATTAATCAGAGAAGTGTCCATCTGTGTTATGACCCTCTGTCCATGCCTTCCCACTACTAGCTATATCAACACCTATATACAGTGGATATTACAAGTGTACACACCCCTGTTGGAATGCCAGGTTTGTGTGCTGCATGACAATCAGAACACAGAAGATCATTTCTTAATGTTTCTCATCTTGAATGTGACCCATAACCTATTCAATTGAAATACAATCAAAGGTGTTTCTAGGAAGGTGAGCAACTATTGCCAAGTGAAGATTTGCCATGATGTTAAAGTCCAGACCAAGACGGATGAATGCTCTAACCATCTCAAGAGGTGCATACACAAGTTTAAGGGTGTGCACACTCATTCAACTGGCTTATTGTACTGAGTATTATTTCAATATTTTTCACAGACCAGGTTGTTATATTTTCAATTGTTTTGTAAAGGCTATAGGTCACACTAAAAGTAATGTCTTTCGACATTTCCCAGTTAGGGGTCGCCACAGCAGAACTCCGGTCCGCTAATGATTGGCAGTGGATTTTTATGGTGCCGAGTTGCCAACCCAACACCTAAACTTCAAAGAAGGCACATCCATTCACACACGCACCTACCTGTATGTCTCTAGATGTCACTCGATCACAGGGAGGACATGCAGACTACACAAGAAGGCTCTCCAGCCAAGAATCGAATGGGAGAACCTCTTGCTGTGAGACGACAATGCTAACCACTGCACCACCGTGGCCACACTACAGGTGGGAATTGTTATGAAATGAATTATTGTGGTGTCATGTTCCAATTGCACAAATACCAGGCAGTGTATCAGGGGTGTGTACCCTTTATATCCACTGTAGCTATATGGACACAGCAGTACATCCAGCCTCCACCAAGGTAGAGTAATCCCATTTGGTGGACAGCAGCAATACACAAACCACATAATAGGTTTCTACATTGGCTGTACAGGGACACATAGGTGCAGGCAACAACTTTGAAGCAAGTCCACCTATATCTGAGCAAGCAGGTAAGTTCACAGGTGGCGTCCTGTAAAGCTGACTATGACTATGAATTGGACATATCTACACCCCCAAGGACAATTGCAACCATGTCTCCACATATGTTGTAAGTCTCAGATGAAACAACACAATTCACCCTGTAATGGGGGTAAAGAACACCTCATACACACATGCCATGGATATAGGCAACCTGCATCACACAGGTTAGGTGGGAACATCACCACCCCAGTCATACATGGAGATATGCACATCAGCTACACTCCTCCCCTCAGCAATGGTGAGTATGCACATATTGCCTACTGATCGCAACAACAGCATATCTCCACGGGGCATAACATCAGTGTCTGCCTCCTACATGAACTCAGGCATGTGCTCAGAGCTCCATCACACACCACAGTCAAACACAGACCTGCCACCATACACACACCATCCACATGGAAGATGACCAATGTCAACCCTCTACACAGAAATGAATGGAGGATAGAGGATTATGCAATCAAGTATCCAACATTGGGGGGAATGCGATAACTCAGGGACAGGCGTGTAATGTAAGCTATTATAGCCATGATAGCTTGGAGGGTTCTGGTGTAGTCTGGATTATTTGCAAGTAATATTCACTGTTGATGTGCATTTTGTAAACCATATGAGGTCCTGTGACATTTTCCTGTTTATGTCTTCCAGGTAACATGCAGAGTGCTCACCTACCAGCATTCTCTTTTGGGGAAACAGTCATCATCACCCAATATGTGATTGGACATTATGCCCTGTCATATGGATGATGAGCAGAAGATGTGCGGTAGAGGACTGCCCTGTGGAACAGTGTGGTCCACAGGGTAAGTGATGCCGGCCTGCACAGCAGAACTTATGTACATGTGCAGCATTGGGCCACCGACCTCAAATGCCATGCCCATCAATGGGCTGCTGCTGTAGTGAGGGACCAGCTAGCCACAGGTGGGGGCCCAGCCAGCCAGCCCCCACTGACACCCACCAAGGAGCTTCTCACCGCACTTGGGCCATACGCTGAATGCACCAGCCCTGATGTTGAGGGAAGCATTGTGGAGCTTTACTAGAAAGGCTCACCCAGACTCTGCTACACTTTGCTGTGAGGGAAAGGTTAGTTTGCTTGTTATTTGTTGTATTTTGTATTACTTTATTGCTTTTTCTATTTTGAATACTGTGATGTGTTTACTTTACCTTGTGTTTTACTTGTATTCTGCTTTTAATTGCATATTAAAACTTGAAAAGAGACCACAGCTCTGTCTCTTGTGAGTCAGGCAGAAATCTTTTTCCCCACTCTCCTGCCCGATTACTGTTGTGTTCTTAAACACCACTGTCTTTCTAGTTGCCTGCCCCTTATGTTAATTTGACCATATATCTAATTTCCTCTCTGCTTTTACTGTCTTGTGTGAGTAAGCGCAAAATTATCATTCCGTGAAATCACTCCCCTTCAACTACTTAAACTTATTGGCCATTCTACTGTATTCCATAGTACCAGAATACAAAAGTGACCACCCCCTTTCTGTATATCTTGCTGTTTTAAAAATAGTGACTCTCCACTAAAACTTAACTTTTTAAACAGGTAAAACTTAAGTTACTTTTTTTCACATCTAACTTCTCTAGTGCACACTGCAATGTTTAGGATAAACCATTTTTTTACATTATAAAATACACGGCAACAAGAAGATGCAGTCTAATCCACAAAAAGCCACGCTGAAGTAAAAAGCTGAAACTGAGTCCTTCAAATAGACAAAAACCAGAGTGTTTAATAAATGATAAATATTCATTTTTTACCTTACCTTTAAGCATCCCTGTTACTAGCACTTGCTCTAAAACCTGTTGGAAATCACTAGGAAGCTTAAACTGATACAAACACTCAACTCTCCTTGTTAATAAGGATAAATTAATCAGAGGTACTAAACAGCCTATAATTGCAAAGTACATTGCTAAGGTAAGGGAAAACAGCTCTTGTACTTTACAAAAAAAAGCACCAAACCAGGCATGTCCAAGGGTCAGCTTCCAGTGATTTCTCCTGTCCACCTGGTGAATCTGGGCATACTGGGGCAATGCAGCAATTTCCTCATGTATACAGACAACCCTCTCCTCCTACCACCCAACACTACAACCTGCGAGAGATGCACTTACATAGCCAAACTGGAAGCAAACCTCTCTCCATCCAAGATTGTGCTAGACAGTCAAGAGGAGAAGGTTAACACCTGCACTACATCTCAGGCAACACATAGCCCTTCTAAACCTACACCACCAACACCCTCACATAGCAACACTAAACCCTCATATGCGGAGGCCCTTAACAGTAACCTGCCCAAGCAACAAGGACCTCCTAAGCTGAAACGCAAACAAATACCAATCCCAACCAAAGTGTCACATAGCTCACAACACCAGTGTGCCACCCAACAGCCCCTAAGGCAAGACAACGTACCCAGCACTTTATTCATTGGTGACTCTATAGTCAGGCACACTGATGTTCTACTCACCAGGCTGAACAAGGAGAAAATTACAGTCAGCTGCCTGTTGGGTGCCAAAATCTGCCACATAACTCATGGACTCAAGTCACTACACAACAAGTACAAGTATGACTCTGTCATTGTCCATGTTGGAGTGAATGACTTGAGACATACCTCCCTGGACTACATGAAAAGAGACATGGAAGAGCTCTCTGATCTTGTAGCCCAGGCAGGTATGACCCTAACCCTGAGTAGCATCCTGCCTTCTCCCAGAATGATACCACAGCATAAGGACAAAATGATTGACTTCAACAATTGACTAAGCTTCTGATGTCATTCAAAGGGGATCCAATAACTGTCTGCCTGGGACAACATGATCAACAGACCATGATGCTTTGCCAGAGATGGTCTGCACCTGTCGCCCCTGGGATTCAGATTACTGGCTAAGGCTCTTGCCACCCCTATAGTGCCTTTTTAGGCAAAGTTCAAAGGACAAAACCACTACCATAACAGGTACAAGCATGCAAAATCTGAAGGTAATGCTACTCAATGCTAGAAGTCTAAATCTCAAAATGCACTCTCTTGAGACACTCCTAAAAATGGAGAACATTGAAATATGTGCAGTAACTGAGACCTGGTTCAAGGCTCTAGAGAGCACCCCTGAAATACCAGGCTACAACTCTTACCACACTTTTTGGCCACCAAACCAGGACCGAAACACTAAAGGTGGAGGAGTGTCCATATTCACCAAGGATATTCACACCACCAGACTAGTTGCCCAGCATAATGTATCTGAAATTCTCCAGGTGCAACTAACACTAGGTAAGACTGCAATCCAAATTGTAGCTTGCTACAGATCCCCACCATGCCCCAAGATTCTCACTACACCTTTCTAAACATACTGGAAAATATTAAGATACAACCAAACACCCTAATACTGGGTAAATTCACCTACCCTGCTATTAACTGGGAAAACTACTCTGTACCAACACCTTTGCCCAATGGGTCTTGGAATTCATAAATTCCAAAGCCCTGGATCAACTAATCCATAGTTCCACCAGGGGCTTCAATATCCTAGACCTGGTCATCACCAACATGGGAAATCAATGTTCTACATCTATGGTCACCCCCTCGTTGGTCAGGTCTGACCATAAGCTAATCACCCTTGACATCCACATCCCTCCCCCACTCCCCAGTAAAGAAACCTCCATAAAAAACTTCTCCAAAGCCAACTTCATGCTACTCAAGTCAAAACTGACAAACTTCATGACACCCCTGCAGATGGGAACTGAAAGTTCTACTGCTGAATCCTACACTAAGGCACTGTTCAAGCACATCTACTCGTGCATGAATCATGCCATCCCAAATAGAACCAAGATGCTCTCCTCCAAAAAAAGGAAGCCAATCTGGTGGTCCCCTGCCATGAACAAACTTTACAACAAAACGAAGAAACTGTTGCAAAAAAGAGGAAAATCCCAGGATGCAAAAAAAAAACTACCTTACCAGCCTGATTAAGAAGCTGAGAGCCCTCATAAAATCCTCCAAAGCTAGTTATGAAAATAAAATTGCCAAAGATTCCAAAGACAACCACAAGGCATTCTATAGCTATGTCAAGAATCTAAATGGCAATGCTCAGATCTGCTCTGAGCTACAACAGAATGGCATTAAATGTACTGATCCAAAGGATATTGCCAATATCCTGGCAGATTGATTCAGTGTGAACTTCACCCCCCTCTCACCCCCTAAAGGGCCCATCTCAATTCTGAAAGATTGCCAAATTCTGGTAATAATGGCCACACAGTTAAAAACTGCACTCTCCAAAGCTAGGAATACAGTACAGCATCCATGGGACAAGATGACATCCTGGGCTGTGTACTACATGAACTACAAAATAAATTGGCACCTCACCTAAGCATCATAGTCTCACCTCGGGCTTTGTGCCCACTGAGTGGCGCACATCTACAGTTATCCCACTCCACAAGGGGGAATCCACCTTGGATTCTGGGAACTACCCCCCCCATCAGTCTGACAAGCCTAATCTGCAAGGCCATGGAACATATTATCATGGGACTTATAAACAAAGACATTGGCAACCTTCAAACACTGGACCCCACCCAGTTTGGGTTCGTGAAGGGCCGATTTTGTCTCCTGAACCTGACTGACTTTTTTGAATCAGTCTCTAGAGCTGTGGATGAGGACAAGGTGGTCCACACAGCCTATCTTGGAAAATTTCCCTTACT
>NC_056726.1:1754584900-1754636080 GCF_019279795.1 Protopterus annectens
GGTCAGCGTACATGGGTGTTTACCACAGGAACTAAGGCTTAATTTGCATAACAGCAAAAGTCCCCCAAAGGCATGTGTTGCAATGTGTACTGGTGTACCAAGACTAAATTGGAAACCTACAGACAGTACATAAATACATGAAAACATACTCGGAGGCTCTAAATAAAAATCTGCAAAAGCAACAGAGACCTCCAAAGCAGACACCCAAGGAACCTCCACCCCCAGCACAAATCATGAAACACATACTTCACAAAACCAGTGTGCCAAGCAATTACAGCCCTTAATAGGTTCATAAGTTCGTAGGTAAGTACTAGGCTATCTGCCTGAGAGCATATGTAAGCCTAGCCAGAATGTGTTGGCTTTCGCCGCCCCCTTAGATTAGTTCCCTGAGCCTCTGTCCAGCAGAGCCATTAGTTCCCTGTGCCTCTGTCCAGCAGAGCCACTGCAGTGGTCCTGGGGTAAATTTTCTGTTTCCCATCCACTCTTCAAAGTTTCTCTTGAAGAGTGTTAGTGAGGGGTTCTGCCTAATGTAGATTGGAATCCTGTTCTAAAGCATGAGAAGTCTCTGGGATAGGAATCTATCCCTCCAGCACATCCTATTTATTGTTGTGGTGAGGTTTAGATCCCTAGAGCATGTGGCTCAAGGGGATATGATTTTCTTTAGGTGGAGCATGTCCATCAATTCTGGGTTGGACATGGCCTTGTATGTCAGGCATAGATCACCTATGAGTAGGCGGTATACAACCAAGTACAGCTGGAGTTTCTTCAGTCGAGATGCATAGGGCATCTGTTTGAGGCCAGTGATCCTCTTGGTGAGGTACTTCTGTGGTCTTTCCAGCTGTTGCAGGTGTCTTGTAAGATACATCCCAAATGGGGCGTTGTACTCTATTATGGGTCAGATGAGTGATGCGTAGAGGGGCACAATGACCTCTTTTGATCTGGATGCAAACCCTTTTGTGATTAGGTGGCCACACTGAAGGATTTTCTAAGCACTTTGGCAATGTGATTATCAAAGGAGAGATTACTATCTACTTGTGTTCCCAGATCCCTTATTACATCTTCCATATTTAGGGGACTACGACCTATGTGGTAGTTTGTGGGTACTTTGTTTTTTCCAAAGGGGATGACTATGAACTTTTGGCATTTAGCTTGAGGCCATAGTTTTGACACCATGTATCTGTCTCAGTGAGATCCTTTTGGAGGTTGTCTGTGTCAGCCAGAGAGTCAATTATAGCCCCTAGTTTGCAGTCGTCTGCGAACTTGGTCAGCCATAGGCCTACTTTGCTTGCCTGTACCTTTGAGAAGTATATACCAAACAGGAGGGGTCCCAGAACTGAGACCTGGGGGACGCCACTTATAACCGGTTTAGAGTTGGACCTAGAGCCTGAAAATATCACTGTGTGGGTTCTATCTGTGAACCAATTGGCAACCCATCTCGTGATGTAGGGGTTTATGTTCAGGCTGGTGAAGTTGTCTATAATACCAGAATGGGGAATGGTGTTGAAAGCCTTTGCAAGGTCTAGATAGGCTGTGTGAACCTCCTTTCCCTCATCTAAAGCCTTGGTAACTGTCTCAAAGAAGTCCACCAGGTTTAGGATGCATTATCTGCCCTTAACAAAGCTAAACTGGATAGGGTCCAATGTTTGGAGGTTCCCAATGTCTCTGTTAATGAGTTCCATGATGATGCTCTCCATAGCCTTGCAGACCAGGCTAGTCAGGCTTATAGGGTGATAGTCCTCATGGTCTGTTGTGGCTCCACTTTTGTGAAGCTGAATAACCGATGCTGTGTGCCACTCTGAGCACATAGCCTGTGGACAGGCTGAGTTTGAACAGTGTGTTTAGGTGAGGGGTTAGTTCATCTTTGAGCTCATGTAGGTCACAGCCTGGGACACTGTCCGGTCCCATTGATGCTGTGTTTTTTACTTTGGAGAGGGCTGTTTTAACCTGAGTGTCTGTGATTTCAGGGGCACTAGATTCTTCTGGTATGGTTATGGGCCCTTTTGGGGGAGAGTGGGGGGTGAAGTTTGCACTGAACCAATCTGCCAGGATGTCGGCAATATTAGTCGGTTCAGTGTCTTTTGTGCCATTCTGCACTAACTCTGAGCAGATGTGAGAATTGCCACTTACATTCTTGACATAGCTAAAGAATGCCTTGTGGTTATCTTTGGAGTCACTGGCAATTATTCTTTTGAAGCTAGCATTGGATGATTTTATGAGTGATCATAGTTTCTTGCTGATACTGATCAGGGATGTCTTACCTTCTCAGGATTTTACTCTTTTCTGTACTAGTTTCCTCCTTCTGTTGTATAGCTTGTTTATGGCAGGGGTCCACCAATCTGGTTTCCTCTTCTTGGAGGAGTGAGTCTTGTCAAGCATCTGCAAGAAGGCTGAGGATTCTGAGGGGGTGTCATCCTGAAACACAACAGTGCACTGAAACAAAGATCCAAAGCTAGCTAAGAATGGCTGTATCTGCACACATTCAAGGTCATAAGGTCATAACCCTGACACCACAGCAATAGTGATGGCACTGTGTGACCTCCAAGGGCTGTGCGCATGAGTTGAACTTGCAATCATGCGGAGTTGGGGGACATTTGTAGGGCAGAGTGACCAAATACTGGCAAATGCAGATGGCCCATGCTAGTATACCCCTTCCAGGAATAGCGACTGCTGTAGTACACATAACAGTTGGTGTAGCAAACCATCATGATAAGGGTGTGCACACATATGCACCACAAATTGTATGCATCTCAGTCATCATCTGCACAACTAACACATTTGTTTGATACTCCATTTGATTGCACAGGTCATTTGTCACATATCAGGTTTGTGTAATGTTAACATATGCAGTAATGTGGCCCCATGGGATATCAGGGTAGAGGGTGCCATATCAATAAGGGTGTGTACACTCCCTATAATCACGGTAAGATTTGAAGGTTGTCAGTGTAATTGCATTTTATTAGCCATACATGCACCACTGATGATGAGATCTGTAAATCAGACACCAGGCATTCACAAATGATATCTGTCCACATATCATCCCAGATATGTGTTTGACAGACACATAGGGGCTCTGAGCAGCAGAGCAAACATAACTGACACACATATACACATTCGGTAATGGTGTGTACACTGTGAGGTATGGTGCACAGTACATGCCAGTGTGCCGAACTGGTGCACAGCAATACTGTGTGTAATATATTTGTGCAACCTCACCTGTAAGTGTTTGTGTGTGTGTGTGTGGGGGGGGTAATTTGTCTGTAAGTGCTATCTGGTGGAGTGGAGGGGGAGTTGATGTATGTAGAATGCGTGCGTGTATGGGTGTGTGTGTTTGTGTGTGTGTGTCCATGTATGCACATGTGTGAGTGTGGGGTTCATACCTCTCAACTTCCCTTAGAAATCGTGCAGTAGATGAGAATGGACAGACACATTAGACACCAGGAATACTTTTCTGAAATGTAAACACAGGAAAGCTGATAGAATAATAAAGTCTGCAGCATGAAAGATGCCTTGGGAGGGAAAACTAGACACCAGAGATAGTTTTTAATTGCAATCAGCAGAAAGGTGAAAGAATACCCATGTATGCAGCACTACAGATGCACTGGGGAATTACTAGACAACACCAGAGAGTGTTTCCAAATATTACTGTAGTCCACATAAAAAGTTAATACAGCAGTAGATCTTGCATCTACTGAACAATAGTTAAGTATGAAACTCCAGTGCGTGACATTATTGACTGACTGTAGTAGCCCATAACATATGGGGGCCATGCTCAAGACGTTTGTACAAAACCAGGGTGAACACTTGATGACATCAGGAGTCTTTGAAAAAATTACTCCAATCAAGTTAAGGAGTTAATGGAGTAACAGGCCATGTTTTGTGATCACTTTTCTGAGTAATTAGAAGAATGATAAGTTAATGATTGGCATTATTGACTGTAATTATTAAAGACTGATGCAGGATGGGGAAAATAAGAGAAAAAACTATGGACATTCTGTAAACTCAGGGACAGGTAAGTTGTATGATGGAATGTCAGGGTGTGCGTGTGTGTGTGTGTGTGTGTGTGTGTGTGTGTGTGTGTGTGTGTGTGTGTGTGTGTGTGTATGTGTGTGTGCGTGTACTGTTAAGCAATGACGTGCAGGTCTTAAAGTGCATTTCTTGTTTTCCCCTCAAAGGTGGCAAGGTGGGTCAGGGTCCCTCCTGCAGGCAATCTGATGTTGGTGTCTATATAGACACTGAAAATGATGATAGGTGTGTTGATGCATAGGCGGGGTTGTCAGGGGTTGAAGCTGCACCATCGTTTGACATCTCACTGTTATCCACCCCATCCCTGCACACAGTCACATTGCCTATACATACCCCATCACCAGTGGCCAAAGCTGAGGGGGAGTTGGTGGTTGGTGGCATGGGACAGGACATTGTGGTATCTATGGCACATGTGTCTGGACACAGCAGCCACAACCAGATGTCTGGTGTGGTACTACATAGGCAGATGTACAGGGGTGCTCTATGGAGGCCTGCTGGTCATCATGCCCCTGGCAAAAGTGTCACATCTGGTGCCACCAGATGCATGTTGCAGGCCATCATGGAGGTGCAGGCATGTATGGAACGGTACACCAGACAGGGTATGAGGCTGCAGAGGGCCACTCATTCAGCTGTTACTGACAACATCAGTGATCTTACAGGTGCCCTCCGTTATTTTGTAGAGGTCATGGATAAATGGTTGGGTGAGATGGTAGGATTCCTCGACCATGGAATGTATGTGCACGAGCATATGGTGGGAGTGGTGCGATGGCCATGTGGATGTAGGCCAGCAACACCAACAGCTGGAGGTCGATGTGAACATGCCAGAACACAGAGCCACTCCCATAGTGGCAGTACCAGCCCCAGCACTGCAGGGGGGCACTGTCCACACCACACCATAGCAGGCCACATGCACTTGGCCCTGGCCGGTCCCAAGAGGGACCTGGATCCAGTGGACATATGTCATCATCAGGGGAGATTGCCATATCATGGCTTGTACCTGGTGGTGCCTGTGGAACCCCTGGCAGACACAGTTCTCATGTTCATGGTCGGAGACGGTGAACTGAACACCCTGCCAGGTATGGCCCGTAGCTGTCCAAAAAAACCCTGTATAGGGCAGCCACATGGCAAAACTGTGTGCATGCATACACGCACACATTACCAACATAGCTAGGGCAACCCCATACCTACACACACCACATCACAGCAGCCCAATTAATAATTAAACCCCCTCACTCACACACATGGTGTCAAACATATGGCTTAGCCTACGTCTCTGGCAAACCAACAACACACCCTGTGCATATGATGATACCAATGCCACATCCCTGTCATCCATAACATCAATGCAGGGACAGGCTAATATGGTTCTGATGCACAGGGTGACTGTACTATGATGTACCAATGTAATGCTGTGTAACATGTTGTCAGCAGTAAAGTTTAATGCTTACATGTCAGGAAGTGGAGCTGTCCAGCCATGATGCATTATATCTGTTATTAACACTATGTGATTGTGGTCTCCGTAATGTATTCTGTTTGTGTTGCAGGTGTCCATGTGTCAGCAGGATGATGGTCTGCTGTTGTATCCTACAAGGAGCATGGCACTGTGGTGACACCTTGGCTATGCCATATCCTGGGTATAGGTGAACACATGTCACAGGTGTGTATAACAGTTATGGCATGTGCCACATGGCTGATAGGTCTGGGGGTGAATACAGGTGAGTGCATGATGGCTGATGTCAGCAGCCTTTCTACAGTGGACAATGGTAAGTGTACTGGGTGGTACACACCACATGGTTGTGTATAACACACACAGAGGTTTTGGGGTTGATGCAATACACAGAGAATACTGTACACATGGATGTATATACCTGTGCAAGGAACCCATTTTAGCCTATGTAATTCCACCAAGACAGAATAGGCACAACACATTTGGAAATAAGAAGTCTGCTAGTTTAATGTCATTGACGATGGTACTGGCAAGGTATATGTCCCCTTCATCAATGTAATGCAATCCTCAACTCGGTAAACATAGGTATGCTGGTGTGGGTGGCACAGCCCTACCCTTTGTGAGGTGCCATAGAATTGCAGATAGTGTGATAGACAACTACTTAACCTGTTAACATGAACTGTATTACAGCCAGCTAAGTAGGGGGATACACACAACAGTAACTGCAATGATGGTGGCTGTGTCCACAACTGCCACACCTAGCTATATTTATCAACCCCAGTATCGCTGTACACCTATACAGTGGGGAAGAGGGCAATTACACATCTACCACTAGTTGTGATGGAATGTATTTCCACAGGATTATACCTGTGAAATGTTAGCATTTGCCAGACAGTTCTCAGACAGATGACCTCCTGGGACATATATATTCTCCAAACAGAAGTAGATTCTTTCACATATACACACACTCTTATTTGTCAACACTGGGACTAGAACTCCTACCCAGGTATGCAGTGCTACTGATGTGTGTGGCCTTAATTGCACACACCACACAGCTTTTAGGAAGAGGTGTGTTCCAGTTTACATGTTAGGTGAAGAGCATCCCCAGGCCTATACAGTATGGTAATGGAGGATGTACTGGTTGTTTATGGACAATACACAGTGTAACATACTGTCATATACACATTGACAAATACATGACAGCCATACACACATCTGAGAGACCTGGGCTTATCAGTGCTAACTACATTGTCAGTCTGTCCATTCTGTTACAAATAAGTTGCACACAGCACATGCATAACTGGGCTGGATAGTGTTATCAGTTACCTGTATGGTTGATGGTGACAGTGGTCCCCATGCAGTGGCACATGGGACATGTACTGGGGGTACCATGGCGTAAAGATAGTATACCCAGCACCCATACCCCACAGTGGATATAGTATGCACTGAAACCCATGGTAATACTCTGACATATTCACCATCACACATAGGTTCATAGGTAAGCAGTAGGCTATTGGCCCCAGGGCCTATTTATGCCTAGCCAAAGAGGTACCTTGGCCTTTTCCACTCAAGAATATTATTTTCTTGTACCTATGTCAAGCAGAGCCACAGAAGTGATCCCTGGGGGGAATTTCCTATCTCCCATCCAATCATCAAGATATTTCTTGAGGAGTGCTAATGAGGAGCTTTGTTTGATATAGATAGTTAGTTTGTTCCAGAGTATGTGAATTCTCTGGGACAGGAATTTATCCCTCCAGCATGTTCTGTTTATTGTAGTGACAAGGTTTAGGTCCCAACAGTGTATAGCTTGGAGGGATTGGGATTTCTTTAAGTGCAGCATGTCCAACAGCTCTGGGTTTGACATAGCTTTGTATGTTAGGCAGAGATTGCCTTTGAGTAGACAGTAGGGAATCTGTCTGAAGCCAGTAATCCTCTTTGTGAGGTATTTCTGTGGCCTTTCTGGCCTCAAACAGATGCCCTATGCAGACCGTCTCAAAAAACTCCAGCTTTACTCCATCGCATATCGTCTACTCAGAGGTGATCTCTGCCTAACATACACAAACCCAGAGCTGTTGGACATGCTCCACTTAACATAATCTCAATCCCTCCGAGCTACACGCTCTAGGGACCTAAACCTTGTCACCACAATAAACAGAACATGCCGGAGGGATAGATTCCTGTCCAAGAGATTTCCCATACTCAGGAATAAACTATCTATATCAAACAAAGCTCCTCATTAGCACTCTTCAAGAAAAGTCTTGATGATTGGATGGGAAATAGGAAATTCACCCTGGGGATCACCTCTGTGGCTCTGCTCGACAGTGGCACAGAAAAATAATTTTCTTGGGTGGTAAAAGCCAGGGTACCTTTTTTGGCTGGGATTGTATAGGCCCCAGGGAACCTATCTGTATAGGTATATATATATATATATATATATATATATATATATATATATATATATATATATATATATATATATATATATATATATATATATATATATATATATATATATATATATATATATATATATATATATATATATATATATATATATATATATATATATATATATATATATATATATACATATATATATATATATATATATATATATATATATTATATATAATATATATATATATATATATATATATATATATATATATATATATATAGATCTATATCTGTATATATATAAACATATATATATATATATATATATATATATGTATATGTATATATATATATATATATATATATATATATATATATATATATATGCGTATGTGCGTATGTATATGTGCATTTGATTTAACATTTGTTGACCGGGAATGTCCGACTAGGTTCCACAGAGCCTGTTTTCAGCGGAGGCCTGGGGAGAAACGCTCCAGATGCATGTCTTTGGAATGTGGGAGGAAACCGGAGTACCGGAGGAAACCCACGCGAACACAGGGAGAACATGCAAACTCCACACAGAAGGCACCCCAGCCGAGAATATATACACATATATGTATGTATATATATATATGTATATGTGTATATGTATATATATATGTATATATATATATATATATATATATATATATATATATATATATATATATATATATATATGTATATGTGTGTATGTGTGTGTGTGTGTGTGTGTGTGTGTGTGTGTGTGTGTATATATATATATATATATATATATATATATATATATATATATATATGTGTATATATATACTAAGAAATGAACTTCGTGACAATAAAAGCATTCAAAAAATAGTAAATCACACCAACAACTCTTGTAGAACTTTAGCGCTTTTGTCTTATTTATTATCAAGACTTCTTCAGAAAGACATGTTTCATAAGTATGAGCAACCATTTTCACTTCCTTTAAATACATTAGCTCTAGCAGGCCATTTCAATTAACAACAGTTCCTTTCCAATACTAAAGTGTGAACAAGCAAGGTGCTGTGTGCATATTCATTAACATTACAATACAAACATTACAGTGCAGCAATACACAAACCGGACAGTTTGAATGCCTTGGCTAAACACAGTGCTATTTGCCCAAACTTCACAGGATTCAAATTCACAGCGCTGGAAAAAATAACAGAATTTGTAGGGGACATGGACACATTCCTGCAAGTCCGGGAATTAAAATGGCAGACAGAACTGAGAGCTGATGTCTATCCAGGTCTCAACGAGACACTGAACATTAAATGTGCACTTAAATGGTATAAAGATTGAAATGTGATAGGGTTTGAAGAATTGTGCAAGAGGGTTTGAAGAATTGTGCAAGTGGATTTAATGTGTTTATGGATTTACAACTGTGCAAGTCAATATAATGTGTTTCCTCTCTCTCTCTCTGACTTTTGACTCCTCCCCCATACCCCCTACACACATGCTCCCAGTCACCAGGCTAGCCCCCGCTGACCCCACCAACTACACCCCCGGTCTCATTTTTCACATAGCCATTCAAGGGGTGATACCATCCGAACCAGCCCATGGGTGGTACGATCCGCACTGACAGTCTTCTGGGACACTCTTTTATTCATATGCTCCACACTCCTTGTCATGGGTGGCCCCCTAACAGCCCCCCATCAAGTGCACACCACATTCCTCCCACTCCCCCATCAGGTGGCATATCCAATTTCTCTACACACACACTGATACCAAAGCATAGTAGGACTCTCTACCTGACTCCTCCACCTTTCTCCGTTCCCTTCTTTACTTACCTTTGGAGGCAAAGACTCATAAGTTATGTGTTTATATTAGAATCATTACAGCATGACTCATCCTTCCCGGTTCCCCCATATTTTTAATTTTTTTATTTTTTTTTTTTGCTTTTGCACACAATCCTTTTTTGCACGCAATCCCTTTTTTGCACACTATCCCTTTTTGCACACGATCCCTTTTAGTATGCACACGGCACCACAAGGCTATTACTGTCTGACCAATTTACCTTATGCAACTGCGATTGTAATGTTAATGAAAATGCACACAGCACCCTGCTTGTTCACACTTTACTATTGGAAAGGAACTGTTGTTAATTGAAATGGCCTGCTAGAACTAATATATTTAAAGGAAGTGAAAATCTTGCTCATACTTATGAAACATGTCTTTCTGAAGAAGTCTTGATAATAAATAAGACAAAAGCGCTAAAGTTCTACAAGAGTTGTTGGTGTGATTTACTATTTTTTTTAATGCTTTTATTGTCACAAAGTTCATTTCTTAGTTAAAATTTCTTCTCTTCGTTCATTTTTTTTTGAGTGCGGTTAATTTTAGTTGTTAGATTTATATATATATATATATATATATATATATATATATATATATATATATATATACACATATATATATGTATATGTATAACATATGTCCATAACATGTAGTGGAGTCATACCTTTGCACCAATAGTCACAACCTCTTAGTGCAAGGGGATGTCATGTAAGTATTAGAGGTATAAATGTAGACTGTTACTACTGTAACAGGGGTTGTCTTAACAGAAATGTGTGTGAAGTCACATCTGATATTGACATGTACACCATCAGTTACTGACAGACATCATAAGATTATCATAGTGCAGTACCACAGATATCACAGTAATGATCCTGTGGAATACAGCAGAGATATGACCAATAAATGTGGACAGTTTGACACACTCTGGTCAGTTCAGAGGTATACAGAGAACCCCTTAGTGCAAGTCATGTGGACCAGGCCTGACAAAGTGGATGTTTACAGCCATGTAAATGGGGATATCACAGAAATACGGGAATAGATAAACTCACACCGTTTATGCAGTCATACACTCCCCTCTGTCCTGACACATAATAACTGGAGGAGCAGAGGTCACAAGCCCACATACTACCCACTAGTTAGTGACATACATCTGTACAGTATCCCACTACTTTGTCAGAAATACACAACAGTTATGGTGGCTCAGCAACAGTACATCTGACAAATATCTGGACATAACATCACACTGGGTAAGTGCACTGAGCTGCTAGGCATGTCACAAAGCACTGTGCAAACTATAGGCAGACTGCTGCAACACTGGCCTACATTTCTTATGGGGGAATACACATGTAGCTGCAAATATAGCAGGCTCTACAGGCATGTAACAGCATGGAGTAACAGACACCTGTGTGAAAGCCCATACCCACAGCCAATTTGAGCACAGCCACAGTTACATATGGTACACGTGCTTAATATTACAGTATATGGACTGTGTGATCAACACCATCCTCATATGTGCCCCTCACACACTAACCCTACATATACTGGGCCAATACACAGTGTATTCCGATGCCTGACTGTGGTATGCGACATGTGTCGCTTTGGCCCTACAAACATGTACGCCGATAGGGTACCATACACTGGAGCAGCATGCAAAATCAGATAGACCAGGACCAAGAACAATGACATCTACCACAGTCTGTACACAGGCCAAGGTACATATTCACAATACACACTCTGTCGACAATCACCATAAGTACACAGACCTCACTACTGTACAGACTACAACAGAATGCCCAGGTTTTGTCCTCAAATATAACCCGAGTATACATATCATGTCTAGCAGTCTGATATCTCACTAGCTTGTTATCAGGTATAATTTCAGTAAATAATGGTGTACTGAACATATGCACCCCTTCTTCATGACATATGTACAAACGTTGACAGAGTTGTGGCTGGAGGCACGAACACAGAGCCAATATTGACTTGTTGCTGTGATAACCTCATACATTTACTGTTGTAACAGGGTTTGTTGTGACATATGTTCTATGAGGAATATGAAGTCAGTAACTCTCATGGCTGTCACCATGCACTGACTGCAGTCCTCACACTATGCTTCTGCAGTTCTCAGATAGGTGTTCTGTGAGTAACACAAGAAACAAAAGTCACTACACACTGCCCAGTCTGCCAATGATCCTACAGATGGGGGTTTCCTCAAAAACATAGCACTGTCATGACAGGTAGTAAAACATGTAGACCAGCCATACCCACACGCACCCTGTTAAACCAACATTACTCCAAATGCAGAATAGCAACTCCTACATTCTGTAGTCATGGCAGGCACACCCCCCTCTTGTGTGTTGGCCTGTTTCCACGGTGTATGTTGTTAGAGGTAAATGCCAAATCCATCTGTGATGCTGTTTGCCAAACACCAGCTCTAGGTCCTGCTCACAGTGAATGAAAAGGCTCAACACCAACATGATGTTCCTAGATATTGGAGAGTGTTTCTATGCAATTGGCTATGGGAATGTTACCACAGCTGTTCCACATGCAATCAGCTAGAGGAGGGTTGCAAATCATGCAGAGGCCATCAGCTGATCATGAGCACCACTTACAAAACACAAGCTGCTGCCTTAGCAAAGCAAGTGCAGTTCTTCACATCCACCGGAGAGGGAATGAGAGAGACAGACAGACACAAAGTAAGTCAGGGACAGGGTGGGAGAGTAAAACCTAAGCATGCTTGTGTCACACACCTACCAGTATATAGTTTCAAACCCCTGACTCACTATGTATTGTCATCACATGTCTATGCACTTGTTGCATGCACCACATAGCTTACATGTTGAGGAGCTCTCCAAATGTATTTGTGATGGTGAGTGACATCTGCAACAGTGATATGGTAGCAATACAGTAGGTGTAGTACACGTGCCTGTCCACATGAGCAAGTGTCAGTGTCAACACAGCCAAACTCTCTCAGGGGCTCACACACATTGACACACTTGGCAGGGTCAGGAATACACTTCCTAACTAGTTAGTTTTCCCCAATACAGTAATGTGCAGGTATCACATGCACCACAGGGGTTATCCAGAGGTTATATGGGCAAAGGGTATGTGAAGGTGTCTGACATTAGACAGCATGCTTCAGTATGCCAATGAGAGTTGTAGTGAGTGTGAATGTGGTTGAAAGCATCATACACCACACACACAGACACAGGATGATAGTACTGACATGCATGTGTGCATTGCTTCACAGGTGTGTAGTGGTTGACTGTGCCAGAAGGTTATACAGTGCTAAGTGAAGGGTATAGCTTGGCATCAGACCACATGACAATGGTCTGCACTGTGGCTCAGGGGTGTAGTGTGTGGAATGGCCCACACAGGTGGGTATTGTATTTGCTATCCAGTTACCTGGGTAACTGTTGTGTGTGGCCACTGCTGGGCAATGCCTGCCATGTATGTGTTCTTTAGTCCATGACATGGACACTGTCTGGGATGTGCAAATGTCCCACATGCATGTACAGTGACATGTGGAACCGTACCTGGGGTGTCTGGCCCATGTTGTATACACAGACTGTTATCATCAGATGTGCCTGTCCTGGCCTCGTGCCGGGAACTGATAAAAAACAGCAGGCTGACCCTGCACTTACACTGATAGCATGATACAGGCATTCCTTGCTGTCAGTGGCATCTGGCCATACAGGCCATGTGTTTAAGGCATGGTATGTCCTTTGTGGGTCACATTTGATGGCACCACAGGTGTTGCAGGCATTCAGTGGGGAACATAGTGAAGGCATACTG
The DNA here is from genome assembly GCF_019279795.1 of Protopterus annectens. Taxonomy (NCBI): domain Eukaryota; kingdom Metazoa; phylum Chordata; order Ceratodontiformes; family Protopteridae; genus Protopterus; species Protopterus annectens. The sequence continues at coordinate 1,754,598,396 of NC_056726.1, forward strand.
TCTGCATGTACATGTCTATTGTACTGACGGATGGGGTGCCATGTCCTCTGTAGTCCACTGCAATCACACCATGTGTACTATCTGTGGGTATTATGCAGGGTACTACCAACATACCGGTTGTTGCCTAGGCAAGTGTGTTTGTGAATGAGACATGGGTTGAGAGTGTTCTCTGTGTAATACAAGGGCTGCCAACTTTGTTTGCCAGGCTTTGATATCACAGGTAGGGGTATGGATTGCCACCCCAGCCTCTCAGCTATTTCACATCTGTTATCCTTGTAAGGTTGACATTATGACATATAATAGGACCACCATACAAAAAGTTTTCAAAACCCACTCTACAATGAGTCCAGTTGTTACACACTCACAGCCGCCTCCACACAGGATACAAATGACAAACACAGACACACACCTGCCATGTCTGGGATTAGAACTTCTACCTACCTAGTTTATTACTCTACAGCATTACTCAGTTATAGGAGGAGCCACGGAGATTACTGGAGTGCTCCTTCCCCAAATGTGTATTTCATTGGGTATGACATCAGCAGGCTTGCCAAAGAAGATAAGTGGAGGTTGTAGTGACTGTGAATGGCCTCAAAAGCATTGCACCCTACACAGACAAAGAAACACACACACAAACACCCACACTTGCCATGTGTGGGAATAGGACCCCTAACAAAGTACTATATCACACTACAACATTATGCTGTTATAGGACGCACCACAGTGTTTACTGGGCTACTTTTTTCCCAAAGGTGTATTTCACAGTGAATGACATCAGCAGGCTTGCCAAAGTAGGGCATTTGAATTGTAGTGAGTGTGACTAGCCTAAAAAGCATTGCTCCCAATACAGACAGAAACACACACACAGTTCCCATGTTTGGGATTAGAACTGCTATCTAATTAATTTATCACACTACAGCATTACACAGTTATAGAACACACCACAGAGATTAGTGTGCTACTCCTTTCCCAAAGGTGTATTTTACAGTGAATGACATCAGCAGCCTTGCCAACGCAGCCATTTGAATTGCAGTGAGTGTGACTAGCCTAAAAAGCATTGCTCCCTGCACAAAGAAACACACACACAAGCATCCACACTTGCCATGTGTGGGAATAGAACCCGTACCAAAGTACTATCGCACACTACAGCATTAAGCTGTTATAGGATGCACCACAGTGATTACTTAGCTACTCCTTTCCCAAAGGTGTATTTCACAGTGAATGACATAAGCAGGCTTGCCAAAGTAGGGCATTTGAATTGTAGTGAGTGTGACTAGCCTAAAATGCATTGCCCCCTATACAGACACACACACACACACACACACACACACACACACACACACACACACACACACACACACACACACACACACACACACACACACACACACACACACACACACACACACACACAGTTGACATGTCTGGGATTAGAATTCCTACCTAACTAGTTTATCACACTACAGCATTATGCAGTTATAGGATGCACCACAGAGATTACTGAGCTGCTCCTTTCCCAAAGGTGTATTTCACAGTGAATGACATCAGCCTTGTCAAAGTAGGGCATTTGAATTGTAGTGAGTGTGACTAGCCTAAAAAGCATTGCTCCATACACAGACAGAGACGCAAACACACAAACACACACAGCTGCCATGTTTGGAATTAGAACTCCTACCTAACTAGTTTATCACACTACAGCATTACGCAGTTATAGGATGTGCCACTGAGATAACTGGGCTACTCTTTTCCCAAAGGTGTTTTTCACTGTGAATTACATCGGCAGGCTTGCCAAAGTAGAGCATTTGAATTGTAGTGAGTGTGACTAGCCTAAAAAGCATTGCCCCCTACACAGACAGACACACACAAACACACAGTTGCCATTTCTGGTATTAGAACTCCTACCTAACTAGTTTATCACTCTACAGCATTATGCAGTTATGGGAAGCACCATGGAGATTACTCCATGGAGATGGGCTACACTTTTCTCAAAGGTGTATTTCACAGTGAATGACATCAGAAATTGTAGTGTGCATGACTAGCCTAAACGGCATTACTCCCTACACAGACAGAGAGACACACACAGTTGCCATGTTTGGGATTAGAACTTCTGCCTAACTAGTTTATCACATTGCAGCATTATGCAGTTATAGGATGCGTCACAGAGATTACTGGACTACCCTTTTCCCAAAGGCATATTTCAAAGTGAATGACATTAGCAGGCTTGTCATAATAGGGCTATGGGGAAGGCAGTGTGTGTGCATGGGCCATAACCCATTCATCTAGAAGTAGACACACCACACTCAGGCACACACAGGTTTATATTCTGCAGGTACGTGTATACAACTGCTGGATGACTACTGCCTTGTACAGTCATGTTGTACAGCTTGCACTTGCACCACAGAGTCTGTAATGCTGAGACATACAAGTCGCTAATTTCTACGAGTGACATTTATACATCATGTGGTTGTAGCCATTTGGCTGTGTGCTGGGTGGGACAGGCCTCATGATGGAAGGCTGTTTGTCACTGTCACTCTCTTCCACACATCTATGTATGTATACCTTTGGCATATTATAGTGTGTTGTCCTTGAATATATGTCTGTATTCCTATCCAATGTGTGTGCAAAGCATGACTGTTGCATACTGAGGGGTGTATGCAGTAACATCTGCAACTGTCAGATATGTTGTTGGCAGAAATGGGTTTCATTTGTTTAAGTGTGTGAGCATGCCCAGTATGACCTTTCAGTATGTTGTTGTCTGACATTGCCTTCATTTCTGTGTGTGTGAGCATGCCCAGTATGCCCTTCTGTATTGAATGTGTGGATCCATTCCAGGTAGTTTGTACTCAAGTGCAGATCTTTGTGTTCTACACCTACAGGTAGCAAACTGTTTCTGCAGGATATCTGTAGATCAGTTGGCAATATAAGGTCAAACTGTGCAAGGGATAGTGTGTACTGTAGGTGAATGTGTCCGTGCTGCTTCTGCTACATCATACTTGTGTTAGCAGAGATATTCAGACATGTGTAGTGTTATACACTGTGATGTTTTATGTCCTCAAGTACTGTCAGGTGAACATTTTTGCACACGGTGATGTCCTGGGGAACACAAGGTGAATGCAGCTGTGTCCAGTATTGAGGTCAAAAGCCTACATATTCATGGAAAGTTATGCCATTCTGGAGGCGGAGCTGCAGACACTTGCTGGGTCTGTGTATCCAGTTCAGTATCTTGGTACAGTGCTGGCAGAGGATCCGATATGTGTACATCCATCGACGTGACAGTATGGCCTTATCTGGCTGTGGCAATACCTCACAGCTGTACAGATTCACACAGGTTACCTAGAGGCAGGGGTCATAAGTCAGGACATTACCCTTATTGTGGTGTTTGGGCAGGTTTGTAGCCACCCATTTTTGTGTTTGCAACCAGGGATAGTATGTGCACACAGCTGTGTGTCGGACCTTGCACATTCCATGGTGCCCATGCTCCCACCCCCCCCTCTATTATTCTATCCTCTTCCATACATTATGCATACATTCTCTGATACTTTCCCTATAGTTATCACCTCATCACAGCTGTGTTTTGGTGTTGGTCCACAGTTCATGCAGAAGGACATGGTGGACATGTTACTGTGGTTTGTCCACATGGCCTTGCATATTGGTGTATGTGGAGTGTGTGATGTTGTTATTTGGGTGTCCATGACATAACATACATTGGCAGTACGGGTGAGATGCAGGCCTTTCACAGAGGCCTGTAGGCCATTTGGTGGTGATGCAGACCAGCTGTAGCAGGACGTTGCATTCAGTCAGTCCTACAGTCCCAGACTGCCATACAGTATATTCCCCTGGGGTGACAGGGTAGGTGTGCTAGGTGTTCATGCCAATACTTTCTATCAGAATTGATCAGGTGGTGTGGATGCTGGCAGGGTGCTACTTACAGCTAGGGACACACTTACATGGGACACCTGCACTGCATGCTGCATTCTTTCACTATTGCCATACACAGGTGGGGGTCATATTGTACCCATTCCAAACAGCAGGGATACGACCAAAGAGGTACCTGTGGGTGGTGTTTGGGTGAGCTGGGTGCATGTGTGCTATGGACACTACTTGCATCTGACTCACAGATATGCATGGGGCATTCCAGTTATGCTGGCTTGTGCAGGGACATCAGCCATTTTCCAATACATCAAATTTCTCACCTTTGTGATCTGCAAGTGTTCAGCCAGACAACATTGTTATTTCCTACTACAAGCCCAGATAATGTGCTGCATACCTATATGTACAATTCCAAGGGTGTGTCCATTTCACGGTTACAATTATATACTGTATGTCTGGGGTACTTTTCCCTGTGTACTGCTTGTATATCTAGCCCAACAGTCATGCCATGTCTATCTTTCAGATGGTGACACATATTACCACCATACATTTACAATGGCTTACTGCTAGCGTGTGTTATACTGGGGGGAATTGTCTTTGGCACTGCAATTGTGAGGACTTGGCCCTGTCATCAGCAGTAGTGGGCAATAGCCACCAGGTCATACCTTAACATGCATACATCCTGCCCACTCTCACACAATATGAAACACACACCAGCCTAACACACTCATACCTACATACTGTACAAATGCTACAATCTATCCTGCTACCTTGGCCACGTCAGGACATCTGTGCTCCACTGGTATTATACCTACACATGCATGTTACTACATGTCTACATCGGATTGGAGGGGGGGCACACCTGACTGTTACTACATTTCTACATAGGATTTGAGGGGGCACACCTGACTGTTACGTGTGTACATTGGATTGGGGGGGCACAGCAGACTGCTACTACATTCCTACATAGGATTGGGGTGCACACCTGACTGTTATTACATTTCTACGTAGGGTTGGGGGGCACACCTGACTGTTTCTATATGTCTACACAGGATGGGGGGGGCACACCTGACTGTTTCTACATTTCCACATAGGATTGGGCAGGCATACCTGACTGTTGCTACATGTCTACATAGGATTGGGGGGCACACCTGACTGTTACAATGTGTGTACATTGGATTGGGGGGCACACCAGACTGTTACTACATTTTTAAATAGGAGTGGGGGGCACATCTGACTGTTTATAAATTTCTCCATAGGATTGGGGGAGTACACCTGACTGTTTCTACATTTCTACATAGGAGTGGGGGGCGCACCTGTCTGTTTCTACATTTCTAAACAGGATTGGGGGGGCACGCATGACTGTTTCTACATTTCTCCACAAGATTGGTGGATACACCTGACTTTCTACATTTCTGCACAGGATTGGGGGGGCACACCTGACTGTTTCTACATTTCTACTTAGGACTGATGGGGGCACACTTGACACTTGTACACATTTGCTATGACTGTACTGGTATGTCAGGTACTCCATTTCATTCTGTATTCTAACCTATCATGCTGACTAGAAGCATATCAGTGTACTACAGGTCTTAGGTTTGATTGACCTACATATCAGTTTCTGACTTCCTACCCTTCAGAACTAACATCCCACTGCCTGACCTGATGTAGTCTGTCTGTGTAGGCCTGGGGGGGGTTACCCATAGGCATCATTCAGAGGCCTTAGCACAGCCTTTGTTTGTGTTTGTCTACACCTGTCCTGCTGGCTGATACTTTTGTTGGGTATATGAACCTCCCTGACTGGCATGTGTGTGTCATATGGACACACATGTGGTCAAGCACATTTCCTGCAGTGGGTTTTGTCACCATGTGTAGTACTGGCTACTGTGGTGACACCAGTATTTGTTACACATCTCATGCTGCCACTTTAGGTGTCTACTATCTGTTGGCATCCCATTCAGCCACACCATTCCCTTTCATGCTCACATCCATACCATAGCTACAGATAACAACACATACTACTCCATTTGGCAACTGGTAAGGAGAGTGACTTACCGTGTGGGTGTGCCAGTATTGAGGATGGTGCTGGAGGGCTGCCTATGTCAGATGCACATAGTACACTCCATATAAATGGTTGAGCACAGGTAGTGTCATGTTTGGCATCCCTTTCGCTGTATGTGTGAGTCAGAGAGTGGTGTAATTCGCTGGGTCCCTCCTGTGTCAGTATATGTGCTATGCGTTGCCTCTTTGCCAAGGCCAGGGCATACTGGGCATGCCTCCTTCTGCCTACTGGGGCAGGCTCAGGCTGTTCCTCCTCCAAGTCACTCTGTGCCTGTGCATGCCTTGGCAATGGTAGGGGCTATGTGGTCCTGCCCGTGCTGTTCCTGCTGCATCTGTTTCCGCAGGCTCATATTGTGTAGCATGACACATACAATGACAATTTGAGTACAGGTATCTGGGGAGTATTGCAAGGCTCCACTGGATGTGTCCAGGCACTGGAACCGTGACTTAATCATCTCAAACACATGCTCTATTACAACTCTGGTCTGTGCGTGTGCCTCTTTATGGAGTTCTTGTTTGGGTGTGTGTGCATTTCTGATGGCTGTCGTCAGCCACAGCTCTAGTGCATAACCAGCATCCCCCACTAGGTGACCGTAAGGGATGCCCCCACTGGCAAATCTCTGGTATAGCTGAGTCAGATGCCAGATGTGGGAATTGTGATAGCTTCCATGGCAGCCAGCACACACATTCATTATAATGCCCTGGCCATCGGACATGACCTGGAAGTTGATGGAGGGGAAGCCCTTGTGGTTGATGTAGGCCCTACCCCACTCACCAGGTGGTGCTTTGATGCATATATACGTGCAGTCTATAGCACCCACTATCTCAGAGTATTCTGCTATTTGGTGGAAGAGATGCATATTGCTGGCCAACGCCTCACATGTGATGGGGAAATATACGTGCTCACTGGCATGTGCTGACATGGCATCCAGGAACTGGTGGAGTACCCTGGATGCTGATGCCTGTGAGATCCCCATGATATCCCCAGTTGGTCTTTGGGAGGTACCTGTATCTAGTATTCTTAGGCCTACACATACCTTGGTATCCACTGGGATGGGTTCCTCTCTGTTAGTTCTGTGTGTGAGGCATGGCCGGCACAGCTCAACAATTTGCTGTAAGAGGTCCCTGGCCACCCTATAGTGCTCCACTATTGCCAGCTCATGTAGCCCCTGGTAGGCTAACCTGGGTCTGTACACTCTTCTCCGTCTCCACACTGTGGGTTGGTTCATCTCATCTCATCTTCAACACCCTCAGCCTCTTCCACATGTTGATGTATGATAGCTATTGCAGCCCCTATCATTTTGTTGTATTTGTTTGTTAAAATTCCCCGGTTTGTATACACCAGTGTTGTAGAGTATGTGGGAAAAACCAGAGGGAAAGATGTCTGCATAGTTTATAGTAGTGATCTGGGCTGGTCTGGTCTGCTGCCTGTGTACTTGGCTGATTCTGATACATTTCACCTGCCAGCTATGCTAGTTCTCCCAGATTACCTTCCTACTGCTGATTTTCCTTCCCATTGCCTTCCTGTTTAAGCCTGGAGATGCACCGTTCAAACACAGTGCTCAAATGTGCACAGAGATGATATTTCCTGGTTTATTTTTTTTTTCCTTTAAAACCCGGTGTGCGGTGCACACACCCACTTAGGCAATGTAAAGAGTGCTAGGCAGCCTCAGACACCCCCCCTTGCTTAGCTCTGCTAAGCTAAAGGCAAACCCTAGCCACAGGGCTCCAATCCGCTTACAGTATGCCTGACACCCCCCCCTATGATGTCAGCTAACTCCTAGGCTCGCACCAAGCTATTCCTGCTCTTACACTGTTGGGTGCTGACTAGCATTGAGGGGAAATCTGGGATTCAGTATCATTCCCCTCATTTGCATAGGATTGCCTGCTGATGCATAGTTACAGGTCCCACACTGAGCCTTTCCCCTTAACAACCACTATTCACTGGCCATGTTGTCTTCCGCCTGCCATTGAGTATAATGGCAAAATAGTGATTTTGGTTAGAATGCTTATTTTAGGGTTTTTATTTTATTTTTCGCCCAATCCCATTTGCTGCCCTACACTTAAACAGCCGAGATCTGCTAAAAAAAAATAAAAGTTGATTTTTTTTAATTTTGCAACTGTTTTCCATGCCAATGGCCATATATTTGGCAATTGGCATGCTTTCTATATAATATCCACCCTTTATTTGGAGCTATCATAGCTCCGTTTTGTAGTTTGCAGAAATGTACTCGGTTACTGGCAGAGTACATTTCTGCAGATTACACTAGTCCTGCATGGTCGGCTTCCAGCTTCCTGGATTGCAAATTCACCTCATTTGCATGTATTTCACCTGCAAATGGGATAATCTGCATACAGGGGCTGAGTCTGTGCAGGACTAGTGCAGGAGCACTCCTGCACGTCCCTACAGCTTATTCCTGGATCGCATGGCAGACATATTGCCTGCTGCAGCTCCTGCAATAGTCCTGCACACCGTGCAGGGCTTGCTGAATCCGGGGGATTGTACAGTTCTTAAGGTTCACAGTCATTGACTCTATTTGTAGCACAATAACATATACATGAATAACTGCTGTAGGATATTTAACAACTGGAAAGTTCTTTATGGACTGGTAGTAATTTCTAATTTTATACATAAGTTCTGTAATTCAAGCTTTCTGTTCAACGAGGAAAGTAAAAGGTTTAAAAAGCTTTATGGCTTCTTCCCGGGCAACATGCAGGAATACAACACTTTGAATCTCTTCAGACTGCTCAGCTACTCTAATTGCAGTGAAGCATAAATTACATTTATTAATCAAAAAGTTATAGTTTTCTGCCAACAAATTGTAAAAAAAGAAAGAAAGAAAGTATGGTGGTTTCAGCTATGCAATATATCCACTGAGAATTATTTTTCTGTATTTCCAAAGGGATTCTTAAATATATTTCTTCAGTTTTTTATATATATATATACATATGTATATAAAATTATTCGTGCCTGGCAGATATTTCTTCAGTCTTATGCCGTATCATGTCATGGGGGCTTAACAAATAATGAACAGACAGCAGACATATTCTTAACTCTGTGAGGCCTATGCAGACCAAATGTTGTGTTAACTTCAGAGTACAGCATGGAGCTTGCTCCAGGGGTAACATTAGGTTAACTGGCATCCTAGATTGAAGGACTCTACAGTCCCCCTAGCTGCCTACTGCCACCCCACATATCTCCTGGTGCCCCCCATCCTGAGATACCCATATAATTTGTACTACGTTTTTCTCCTTTTTCTCACAGTTTGCATTACTCTTTAGTTTTTCAGCATTTATTCATGTATTCATTCAATACATTTTAAGTATGTAAGACTGTACACTGTAGGAAATAACTGCATCAAGCCAGGGAAGCCATGGAGGTTCTAGATGATCTGTGGTATTTTGCACAGTTTTTAAGCAACCTTTTCATCCAATGGTAGCTTGATCAAAATCATGATTAAGGGAAGAAATTCGGTCTTGGTTTTCAACTTTGTTTTCCCCTGAATCCTTTCAACGCACCCTAACTGACCACAATGTAATAACTGTGGAAATAACTGCACTAAACTGGAGTCTGTGGGCTGCAACACCCCCAGAAGCCATGAGGATTCTAGATGCCCTGAGGGGCATCTTACAGTTTTTTAAACAACCTTTTCATCCAATGATGGCCTGATCAAAAGTCATGATTAAGGAAAATAATTTGGTCTTGCTCTTCACTTTTATTTTTCCCTAAACCCTTATAACACACCATAACTGACCAAGGCTATGCTATATTTACTAAAGCAAACTGGGGATCTAGGGGCCAGTAGGTATCCGGAAACCATGAGGTTACAAGTAGTCTTGACTTGTATTTTCCAACTTTTTCCAGCTGTTTGATCCTGTGATGGTCTGAACAAAAATCATATGAAAGGAAAAAAAAATCAGTTTTTCATTTGTATTTCAAGGAAGAAATGAGTTGTATCCAAGGCTTAATGCTCAAAAGTTGACCACACAATAGTCCACAATAAACAGAGAAGACAAATGTTTGAGATGATGCATAAATAATATCTGGAAATAGCACCTCCCTTCCTATCCCCACCTTAAAAAATTAGTTACGTTTTGTGTATCCCCATCCAGTGTTAAATTGGGATGAAAATTCAGGGACAAATGGTCACAGACATATATTTTAAGTTGCTGTTGTCATATGTATATGCAGCATCATTCCTCACCCTTAACTGCAAAAGACAGCCGCCTTAGAACATATTTGCTAGCAGGCATATATAAATAGAATGTTACTTTACTCTCCCCCCAAAAGATAGCAACTTGTATATGCATATAATGTTTGACTGTGTGAGAAATGAAAAAAATCCAATAATGTTTCCAAAGTGTTAATTTTAGGCAGTACACTATCTTGTACAGTCTTAATGACCCTCTGTGCACTCCTTTGAAGTTTGTAAAGAAAGTTAAAGAAATAATGGTTACGCTACCCCCAGCCCAACAAAAGACAGTGACACTCCACCAGCTCCCCACACAAGATACAGAGACCTTCTATGTACACCTCTGAGTAGCGCTGGTTTTAGACTAGGTGGGGTTCAGGCCAGAGGCTATTAGTAAGCCCATGTAAAAATCCACTTTTACAGGATTGGGGTTGGGGGTACCAGCCACCCAGAAGTTGGGTGGTTCTGGATATTCCATGATACAGTTTATTCTTCATCTATTTATTTTGAGAAATTGCTGTTTAAACTGAGCAAGTGACAAGTTAGTCATTTACTTTCATCCAAACAACACCCACCAAGCAGTTCAGATGTTGGATTGTCATAAAACAGGATGGCAATGAAAGCATTTCACCATTGCTTCAAACAAACTGTTATCACACATTAAAATAACCCAAGCTGCTTCACGCAAGTCACACTAGTCCAGGAAAGCCATAATAATAATAAAAAAACAGCAAAAAGCTAGTAATTTTCTTGCTTTTGAAAGTTTCATCAATTACATCTACTGTTTGTGCATAGCAGGTGTCCAGTTAAGTAGTCCTTTTACTTCTCACAGATACACAGTAGCCACACATTAGAATACTCCAAGTTGCTTCATAGAAATCACACTAGTCATGCAAAGCTATAATAAAAAACAGCAGGAACTAGTAATTCTTGTTCACAGACAGCTCCAGCAATTATACTGTCTGTCTGTCTGTCTGCCTGTGCATACCAGGTGTTAAGTAGTCCACCTTCTCAGAAATGCACACCAGTCCTGTAAAGCCAAATAGTGATTGTTTAAAATGTGAGCAAATGACAAGAGGGTATGTGATGGTTGCATTCATCCAGCAAACCTCAACCCCTCACCCAGCAGTTATAACCATGATGTATGATGGCCATATAAAATATTCTACCTTTGCTCCACACCACACAGACAAGCTGACAAAGGACATTAAAGTTTTTCCAAGTTTCTCCACACAAATTGAAGGCAGAAGTACTCTAGAAAGCATCTAGTTTATCACTGCCATCCTCATCGTAAATAATACACAACTTACATAATTTTCACTGCTTTGGTCTCACTTGCCTTGCACCATTCATCTCAACTTTCCAGTATTCTGCAGAATGTCAGTATTAGTAGTCAATCTCTATAGCCAGGTATAAGAAATTCATACTTCTTTTAAAAAATGCAACATATTGGTGCAAACCTTTGGCTGAATGCCAAACATTGCACCTATATTTGAATGTTGCAAGGTCTCTCGTCCATGACCACACAATGCTCAAGTCTACTGTAACGATGCTGCTTGACTTGAATGGTCAAGTGGAGCACTATCTACTGGGGTGCCCATCTTGCTGTGCTTATGTTTTGCTCTAGCAGGGCTCCATATTTATTTATTTTTCAGGACAAAGAAACAAAATATGTAATTTCTCTAAAAAATGAATAAATGTGGAAAGAGTGCCCCTAGATGCATGACACCCTAGGCAGTTGCCTACTTTTCCTAGGTGTAGGGATGGTGCTAGTAAACAATGAGTATTTAAAGGTCTCACAGCTAACAGGGAGTTCAGGAGGTCTTACCTTGTAATCTGTTCTTTTTGGCTGCACACTCATTTATAAGCTAAGACAAACAAGCTAAACTCCACTTAAATGCGCCCATAAAGAGTTAAAAAGTAAAATGTTATGGGAATTCAGAAGCCCTGTAGCTGAAGTGAGGTACTGCATAATATCTTGGCTGTTTTGTCTTGCAGTTTTTACTGAATGGTTTGTCTGTGTGACATTTTTGCTGTTCTCTTTGAACCCTATTTGATAAATGCAGTAGGAGGCAGTTTATGAACCCTGAATACAGATAAAGTGCAATGTTGCTATCCACTCTCTATCCAAATATTAAACCTGAAACATAATTTGCGCCTTTCCTGTTTCTCACCTTGTAAAATTAAATAGTTTGGCAGCACAAAACTCTACTAACAAAAGTAAACCTGCACCGGTAGATTTCTGTAGTTGCTAAAAATGTGTAGTTTTCTGCTCAAATGCAGAAACCTGCTGATGCTGACAATGCTCATTCATAGCAGTTGTTGAAGTTGTCTAGAATTCATAGCTTGCTACATATCAGTCAAATAACCCACTACCATTTTTTTGAAAGATGCCTCAATAAATTCATGAGCACTAGTGTTACTGTTATTACAACTGTTGTGATACTTGTAAAATGACAACAACTGCTAATATTACAACTACTGCTTTTAGTATAACTACTGCTGTTATTACTACCATCAGTTAACTACTTATGTTACTTCTACTGGTCTTATTACTACCTGTACAACTACTACCACTACTCCAACAAGTATTACTACTACAACTACTACTGACACTAATATTATGGTAGCTGACAGGATGAGTTAGGAGAAGACAAAGGGCTTGAATCCTCACTTGTACACTGAGTGGACAGAGAAGTACCATTGGTTGTTGGGCTGGAGACTGTATAATGAATTTTGCTATAGTACAGTGTACTGGGCTGAGGGCACAGACTGCCACCAACAGAAAAGCTGGGTTAGTGTGCCTGCATTTTTTTTTTGTTGTGGCAGTGTGAACACTGGCTCCAGATAATTACCACTTTTGATATAACAACCCAACCTCATGCAAAAATGGGAAAAGGGGGGCTGTGGATGGATAGATGGTGTGGAAAGGGAACAATAGTGCTCATAGCAGTAAATGGCTAGGATGAGATTGTGGAAAAACAGTAGAACATTTGGGTGCCAAATTTCTTCTGTATAGTCTACCAAAATTTTTCCTGACTCTGATAGGCTCTAAGAACTCACATCTCCTCCTATCACATATATGAGAACATACTTTGCTTTACCTTAATATAGAAGAAACATGTAAAGGCCAGGTTAAAGAGATATCTGTCAAGATCCACCAGAACTCCATCTTATATCTTACACCAATTTGAAGTGGAGGTCCTACAACAGGAATAAGGGAGGACCAACAACCTGCTTCCATTGCACTCTATTTTAACCATGCTGTAACCACAAATGATTTGCAATGTTTTACATAGTTCATAGGTTCATAGGTAGGTAATAGGCTATCGGCCATGGGGCCTATACAAGCCCATCCAAAAAGGGAGCCTGGCTTTTGCCACCCAAGAAAATTATTTTCCTGTGCCACTGTCGAGCAGAGCCACAGAGCTGATCCCCGGGGTGAATTTCCTATTTCCCATCCAATCATCAAGATTTTTCTTGAAGAGTGTTAATGAGGAGCTTTGTTTGATATAGATAGGGAGTTTATTCCAGAGTATGGGAAGTCTCTGGTACAGGAATCTATCCCTCCGGCATGTTCTGTTTATTGTGGTGACAAGGTTTAGGTCCCTAGAATGTGTAGCTCGGAGGGATTGGGATTTCTTTAAGTGGAGCATGTCCAACAGTTCTGGGTTTGACATAGCTTTGTATGTTAGGCAGAGATCACCTCTGAGTAGGTGATATGCGATGGAGTAAAGCTGGAGTTTTTTGAGACGTTCTGCGAAGGGCATCTGTTTGAGGCCAGTAATCCTCTTTGTGAGGTATTTCTGCAGCCTTTCCAGTTGCTGTAGATGTCTTGTGAGGTACATATCAAAAGGGGCATTGTACTCTATAATGGATCTAATGAGTGATGAGTAGAGGGGAACAATTACCTCTTTTTTTCTGGATGAGAAACCTTTTGTGATGAGGTGTGCCACGTAGAAGGATTTCCTGACTACTGTGGCAATGTGATTATCAAAGGAGAGACTACTGTCCACCTGTGTCCCAGGGTCTCTTATCACACTTTCGGTGTTAAGTATACTACCACCTATGTTGTAGTTCATGGGTACAGATATTTTACCAAAGGACAATGCAGTTTTTGGCATTGAGCATGAGGCCATGGCTTTGACACCAGGCATCTGTCACAGTGAGGCCCTTTTGCAGGATGTCCACATCGTTAGGAGTTCCGATTATGGCACCTAGTTTGTGGTCATCTGTGGACTTCATTAGCCAAAGTCCTTCTGTGTTAGCCTGTACTTCAGAGAAGTAGATACCAAACAGGAGAGGACCAGGACTGAACCCTGTGGTACTCCACTTGTCACTGGTCTGAATTCAGATTTGGAGTCTGCTACTTTCACTGTGTGGGTTCTGTCAGTTTGCTAGTTGGCAACCCATCTTGTGACATAGGGATTTATATCTAGTTTAGTGAGTTTATCTATAATTCCAGAGTGGGGGATGGTGTCAAAAGCCTTGGCAAGATCTATATAGGCTGTGTGAACCACCTTACCCTTGTCTACGGCTTTGGTGACTGCTTCAAAGAAGTCTCTCAGGTTTAGGAGACATGGTTGGCCTTTTACAAACCCGAACTGGGTGGGGTCCAGAGTTTGGAGATTAAAAGTGTCTTTGTTTATAAGTTCCATGATGATACATTCCATGGCCTTGCAGACCAGGCTTGTCAGGCTAATGGGGCGGTAGTTCCCGGGGTCCATGGTGGCTCCCCCTTGTGCAGTGGGATAACCGTCACTGTGCACCATTCAGCAGGCACAAAGCCTGAGGTGAGGCTATGATTGAACATGGTACTTAGGCAGGGTGCCAGTTCATTCTGTCGTTCATGTAGAACGCAGCCTGGTATGTTGTCTGGTCCCATGGATGCTGTGTTCTTGGCTTTGGAGAGTGTGTTTTTTACCTGTGCAACCATGATTACAGAAACTTTGCATTCTTCCGGTATAGAGATGGGCTCTTTAGGGGGTGAGAGGGGGGTAAAGTTAGCACTGAACCTATCTGCCAGGATGTTGGCAATATCAGTTGGGTCTGTATATTTAGTGCCATTGTGCTGTAACTCAGAACAGATCTGAGTGTTGCCATTGAGATTCTTGACATAGCTATAGAATGCTTTGTGGCTGTCTTTAGAATCAGTGGTGATTTTGTTTTCATAACTAGCTTTGGAGGTTTTTATCAGGGATCGCAGCTTCTTACTGAGGCTGATCAGGGAGCTCCTCCACTCATGCAATTTTACTCTCTTTTGCAACAGTTTCTTCCTTCTGTTGTACAGTTTTATAGAACCATATTTTTCTCCCCATAGACTTCTTTCTCTGACTTATTTCCTCTATAAAACTACCCATAAAACTGTACCCAGTAACCCTGTGAGTGTAGGGCAACTACCTTGCCTGTTGACAAGCTTCCAGCAGCTAGTTTACATGTTGAGTAGCACTGTCAATAACATTTAGCATTATACAGCCTAGTCTAGTCCCCAACTCCTAAAAGCACTCTTAGTAGCCTTCTGTTAACCCTCCTGTAGGCCTCACATTTGTAGATTACTGATTACAGGACCTGACAACATGGATAAGCAGTTTACCAATTTTTCTGTAGTCAGTTTGGTGGATATGAGTATCCTGAGACAATGTAGCAATTGTCTTATGTTCACTGACAGCCACTTCATCCTTAAAGTAACAGCTACAGTATGTGAGAAGTGTACATACACAGTGTCACTGGAGGCTAAACACTAGCAAACAAGCAGACATAATGTAAACCAGGTTGTCAAAAACTCAAACACTACACCCACCACACATAGCACGTATCTGCACACATAAATCAACTCATGCTGAGGCACTTAAATGCAATCTTCCTAAACCATAAAGACATCTCAGACTATCCAGCTGCAAAGAATATGCTCAGCAAACCAAAAAGCACTCAACAAAATCAACACATCACCACACACAAACAGCCACACACAGTGGATCCTCAAATACAAAGCCCATATGCCAAACAAACCCACGTTCTAGGACTCTAGTCATAGGAGACTCCATTGTATGACATACTAGTACTCCACTCACTCTCACCACTCACCAGGCTGAACAAAGGAAAGATAATAGTGAGTTGCTTTTTGAGCCAGAATTTACTAAGTTATGCACACAATCAAGTCACCTTACCATAGGTATCAGTAGGGTTCAGTCATAGCCCATGTAGGTGGAAATGATCTGAGACGTACCTACCTAGACAATATGAAGTGAAACATTATAGAGCTCTAGGACTATGTGCCACAGGCTGATATATGCCTAGCATTCAACAGCATTTTACCTTCACCAAGGATGATGCCATAATATGAAGAACAGATCATTGACTTTAACAATTGGGTTAATGTCTCTGGTGTCATTGGGGGGGGGGGTCCAATATTTGTCAGCATGGGAGGACGTGGTTAACAAATCATGTTGCTTTGCCAGGGATGGTCTTCACCTGTCCCATCTAGGCTTTTCAATACTGGCTAAAATTGTATCCTTTCCCATAGTGTCCATTTTAAGCAATGCCAAACTTTTAAACCTATTGACTCAGCAAAATCAACCAAAGAAACTTTAAGGTGTTGCTGATCAATGCCAGGAGCTTAAATAAGTAACTCCATTCTGTGCAAACTCACCTTAACTTGGTGATTGTAGACATCTGTGCAGTTACTGAGACATGGTTTAAAGCAGCAGAGAGTAACTTGGCAGTGCAAGTTTTCAGTGCCTTTCACACATTTAGCTATACAGATAGGGACTAAAGGTGGAGGTGTCTCAATCTGCATCAATAACAAGCATACCCCTAGGTTGGTTAAACAGGATGACACATCGTAGTTTCTCCATGTGCAGATTACTATAGACAAAATTCTGTACCATATCCTAACAAGCTATAGGTCACCCTCTATATCCTACAAAACCCAGAGCTCATAATTGGACCTACTGGAGACACTCACCATCCAGCCTAACACCTTACTCATGAGGGACTTTAATTACCCTTCTGTTGACTAGAAATCCTATACCATCTCAGATTTGCAGGCACAGAGATTCCTGGACTTTGTAAGCACAAATATCCTTAACCAGATAGTGCATACACTGACTAGAGGTTCCAACATATTGGGCCAGGTACTCAGAAATATGGGAAAAGCCCCCCTCCCCCAGTGTCATGTCCTCTCTTTAAGGTCTGATAAAAAACATCTCCTTCAAAATAAAAATCAGTTCTGTGACCCCAGTAAACACTGTAACAGTAAGGAACCACTCCAAAGCAAATTACCTTTTGTTAATCAATAGCTTTTCAAGAGTCAGTGCCACTCCAAACCCAGACAACACAGCAACCTATGCAGAATATTTTACAGAAACTCTGTACAATGATGTCAATGGCTGCATAGAGGCTGCTGTACCTACCAAAAGTAAGACTAAAACAAACTCTAAAAACAAAACACCCTGATGGAATCCTGCATTAAACAGGTTATATAACAAAAGGAAAAAAAGTCATAGCCACAACTAGGAAGTGGAACTCCCAAAAAAGATAAAAACTCTATAATCAAACTAAACAGAAAACTAAGATGGCTTATTAAAGCCAATTTCAAGGACAAGATAGCTTCCCCGGCTAAAGACAACCATTAGGCCTTTGGCTGACAGAAACCACAAAGGCGGAATACAATAGTCTGCAAAAACTGGTGGTTAATGGTGCCACATTCACTGATATGGGTGATATAGTGAATCTACTGGCTGACATAGGTTAAGCCTAGCCATGGAGTCCTAATGTATCCCATAAGCTATTGTGCCTCAGAGGTTATTTTATGGGGTGTATGTTAGTTAGGGCATGTTTTAATCACTGTCTGTATCTATCAGAGACATAGGTGTCAGATCAAAAATGAATTTCCAATTTCTCATCCACTGGTCCAAGTTGTGCTTGAGTAGGGTAACAGAAAGGCTCTGCATCACATGGAATAGAAGCCTATTCCAGAGAATGAAGAGTCTCTGAAATACATACCTGTCCCACCTACATGTCCTATTGAAGTCTCAGACAAAGTTTAAAGCCTCAGAACTAGTAGTTCTGGTGGTGTTACTCATTTTGCAGTTATGCAAAAGGTCCATCAGAGTGGCATCCAAGAATGCCTTGAATGCTAAGTATAAATCACCTCTCAGCAGTCTGTAGGAAATAGAATACAGAGATAGGGCTTTGAGGTGATCTGCACAGGACATTGTATTTATGCCCTGTATTCATTTTGTGGGGAACATTCGAGCTGTTGCATGTGCCTGCCCAGGTACATACTGAAGGGGGCATTATACTCAGTGATGGGTCTCAAGAGGGCTGAATACAGTGGTGCAGTGAGTTCCCTGGACCTAGAAGCCATGCCCTCACTTGTAAGTTGAGTGACATAGAATGATTTTCTTACTTCCTTAGTCATATCTTAGTCAAAAAACAGGTTACTACATGAGTTAGGAACTGCTGGCTGAATGATTATTGTGCGTTTTCCAGATTGGTCTGTTGACCTTGCTATTGTAAAACTTTTTTATGATTCTATATAAGCCCAGTGTTTGCGTTAGGCTGTTCTCTGCACAGCAGCAGTTAGCAATTTCCCTTAGAATATCTATTTCTGCAACCTGCCCCAGTCCAACTGCTGCTATAGCAGCATCTGAGTTGTTCACCAAGCAGCATCACCTTGTTGGATAGCTGCAGTTCATACTGAGTTTAGCAGCCATTCTTTGACTATGTGTTATCATTCCAGTCCAGTTAAATCTCCCCACTCTTCTCCCTTGTTGAACTCATAGTAAAATACCTAAAAGCATGGATAGGCACTTTCCTGCTATTTCTGTGGCCAGCCTGGTGAACATGAGCATCCTGAGGCAATGTAGCAATTGTCTCATGTATACTGACAGGCACTTAATCCAAAAACAAACAAACACAGTATGTAAGATGTAGTTCATAAGTTCATAGGTGTTTATTAGGCTAATGACCCCAAGGCCCTTTTTAAGCCTAGCCATGCAACTCAAATCTCTGACAAGTTCTGATACCCTTGATAAGTCTAAGCAGGGGCTGGGGAGATGAAACATTTACAAGCTAGGGCCTGGAAGATGAACCATTTACATGTTGCCTGTATCCATTATAGACATAGGTGCCAAACCAGGGATGAATTTCCTGTTCCCAATCCATTTGTCCAGGTTGAACTTGAACTGGGTTAGGAAGGAAATCTGCTTCACATGGATGGGGAGCCTGTTCAAGAGACAGGGTAATTTCTGGGATACATACCAGTCTCTCCACCAGGCAATGCTTAAGTCTTTAGAATGGGTAATTCTGGTGCTGTTTGTTTTGTGGAGATGCAGGAGGTCCACAAGGGTGGGGTCTGACAATGCCCTGTATGTCAGGCATAGATCTCCCCTCAAAGGCCTGTAGGAGACAGGCTACAGGGATAGACCCTTAAAGCGGTATGCATAGGACATTTTATTTAAGCCCTGCATTCTTTTACTTAAACCCTGTATTATAGTATGAAACTTGTGAAACAGCTTTTACATACTGACAAATCAAATGACAAACAGATTGTCAGCACATGCACATCATTTCACCAAATAATGTCACAAAACTAAACCCACATATACTGAAGCCTCCCGTATGCTGCCCTCAGAAACCACACATAAAAATTCACATTATAGTGTCTCCACAAGAAAGCCCCTAAGGCAAAACACCACATAATCAAACATCTTGCTCACAGGAGACACATGCACACCCCCATCACCAGGTTGGATAAGGAGAGGATTACAATCAGTTGCCTGTCAGAGGCTATGATTCACCAGATCATGCAGGTGCACAGGTCATTCAACCACAAGTAACAGTCTGACTCAGTTATAGTCTATGTGGGTATGAATGACCTGATATGTGCCAACCAGGACTATATGACTAGAGACATGAAAGACATCTCTGAATATGTGTCACAGGCCCATATGAGCCTCACACTGAACAGCATTCTACCATCACCAAGAATGATACCATGATACAAATAAAAAATGATTGACTCAATACCTGGCATAGCTACTGGTGTCATTCAAAGGGGATCCAGTATTTGTCCAGTATTTGTCAGCCTGGCACAACATGACTGACAGACCACTTTGCTTTGCCAGAGATGGACTGCACCTCTTGCCTCTAGGCTTTTGAATACTAGTCAAGGCATTAGCCATCCCCACAGTGCTTTTTTTAGGCAGTGCCAAACCACCAGACTTACCAAAGTAACAAATTATTCTCTTGCCAAACTTAAAGTACTACTGCTCAATGCTAAGAGTCTTAACAAGAATATGCACTTCTTGGAAGCTCTCCTTGCCCTGGAGAATGCCAACGCCTGTGCAGTTACAGAGACGTGGTTCAAGTCTGTGGAAAGCATCCCAGCAGTGCAAGAATTGCCCAAGAATCTCACTACAGCTTTCTAAACATATTGGAAAATATTAAGATGCAACCAAACACCCTAATACTGGGTGATTTCAACTACCCTTCCATTAACTGGGAAAACTACTTGGGTACCAACACCTATTCCCAATGGTTCTTGGAATTCATAAATTCCAATGCCCTGGATCAGCTAATCCATTGTCCCACCAGGGGCTCCAATATCCTAGGCCTAGTCATTACCAACATGGGAGATAGATGCTCCACACCAGTGGACACCCCCTCATTGGTCAGGTCTGACTATAAGCTAATCACCCTTGAAATCCACATCCCACCCTCAACCCCCAGTAAGAAAACCTCCATAAAAAACTTCTCCAAAGCTGACTTCATGCTACTCAAGTCAGAAGTGACAAACTTCATGACACCCATGCAGACTGGAGCTGAAAGTTCGACTGATGAATCCTACACTAAGGCACTGTATGAGCACATCCACTCGTGCATGAATCGTGCCATCCCAAACAGAACCAAGAAGCTCTCCTCCAAAAAAGGAAGCCAATCTGGTGGTCCCCTGCCATAAACAAACTATACAACAGAAGGAAGAACCTGTTGCAGAAAAGAGGAAAATCCCAGGATACAAAAACTCCCTCACCAGCCTCAGTAAGAAGCTGAGATCCCTCATAAAATTCTCCAAAGCTAGTTACGAAAATAAAATCGCCAAAGATTCCAAAGACAACCACAAGGCATTCTATAGTTATGTCAAGAATTTAAATAGCAATGCTCAGATCAGCTCAGAGCTACAACAGAATGGCATTAAATATACTGATCCCAAGGATATTGCCAATATCCTGGCAGATCGATTTAGTGCCAACTTCACCCCCTCTCACCCCCTAAAGGGCCCATCTCAGTACCAAAAGATTGCTAAATTCCAGTGATCATGGCCACAGAGGTAGAAACCACACTCGCCAAAGCTAAGAATACAGCATCCATGGGACCAGATGACATCCTGGGCTGTGTACAACATGAACTACAAAATGAACAGGCACCTCACCTAAGTGTCATGTTTAATCATAGCCACACCTCAGGCTTTGTGCCCACTGAGTGGTGCACAGTTACAGTTATCCCACTCCAGAAGGGGGGGATCCACCTTGGATCCTGGGAACTACTGTCCCATCAGTCTGATGAGCCTGATCTGCAACGGCATGGAACACATTATCATAGAACTTATAAACAAAGACATTGGCAACCTTCAGACACTCGACCCCACCCAGTTTGGGTTTGTGAAGTGCCGATCTTGTCTCCTGAACCTGATTGACTTCTTTGAATCAGTTTCCAGAGCTGTGGACAGGGGTAAGGTGGTCCACACAGCATATCTGAACATTGCCAAGGCCTTCAGCACCACCCCCCATTCTGGAATCATAGATGAACTTACTAAGCTGGCCATAAATCCCTACATCACTCGATGGGTTGCCAACTGACTTACTGACAGAACCCAGACAGTAAAAGTAGCCGACTCCAAATCCAGCTCTAGACAAGTGACAAGTGGAGTACCTCAGGGTTCAGTCCTGGGACTGCTCTTGTTTGTCATCTGCTTCTCTATAGTACAGGCCAACACAAAGGGACTCTGGCTAACAAAGTTTGCAGATGACTGCAAACTGGGAGCCATTATTGAATCCCCAAATGATGTGGATATTCTACAAAAGGGCCTTACAGAAAGAGATGCTTGGTGCCAGAGTCATGGGCTCAAGGTTAATGCCAAGAAATGTATAGTTATCCCCTTTTAAAAAAAAACATGTACCCATGAATTACCACATAGGTGGCAGTACACTAAACACCGAAAGTGTGATGAGAGACTTAGGGACACAGGTGGACAGTGGTCTCACCTTCAATAACTACATCGCCACAACAGTCTGGAAATCCTTCTATGTGGCACACCTCATCACTAAGGACTTTTCATCCAGAAAAAAGGAGGTCATTGTCCCACTGTACTCATCCCTCATTAGATCCATTATAGAATACAATGCCCCATTTGGTATGTACCTCACAAGGCATCTGCAACAGCTGGAAAGGCTGCAGAAATACCTCACTAAAAGAATCACAGGCCTAAAGCAGATGCCCTATGCTGACCATCTAAAAAAACTCCAGCAATACTCTGTGGCAATCTCTGCTTAACATACAAGGCCATGTCAAATTCTGAGCTGTTAGACATGCTCCACTTAAAGAAATCCCAATCCCTCAGAGACACATGCTCCGGGGATCTAAACCTTGTCATCACAATGAACAAAACATGCTGGAGGGATATGTTCCTTACCCAGAAAGTCCCCATACTCTGGAATAAACTGCCCATACATGTCAAGCGCCTCCTTGGCCCTCTTCAAAAGGAACCTTGATAACTGGATGGGAGATAGGAAATTCACCCCGGGGATCACGTCAGTCACCCTGCTAGACAGGGATCCAGGAAGTAAATATTGTGGGAGGAAATATCCAGGGAATTGTTATGGCTAGGCTTGTATAGACCCTAGGGCCGATAGTCTAGTACTATGCTATGAACTCAAAAACGTTATTGTGGGGGGGCTATGCCCCCCCACACCCCCCTCGCTAAATATATATTCCAACTCCTTGATTGCACTACAGTGAAGAAAGGGCAAGTATTCCAATCTTCACTGTACTGCGTTAAAAAAAAACAAACTTCGAGTTGCGGCATTTTCGCTCATCTGAGCGTTCGCACTTTGTAACTTTAATTCTTTCAATAAGTAACTATTTATATGTGCATGCTCAGTCCTTGATATGCATCTTAAAGACACAGTACATACACTCTGATCTACACATTCCTTTGCCTGTTAATCACACGAGGACAAGTCATCACTGTGCTCTCTGAAAGCTAGAAACAGAGTATCAGTGGTCCCTGATGGAATCCCAGGATACCTATTAAATAGCCTGAAACATGACTTAGTAGACGCACTCAGATAGGTTATTAAGCATAGTCTCCCGACAGCTTTGCCCTATTAGAGCTGAGGACAGCAACAGTCATCTCTCTACACCAGGGGTTACCATCAATGGACCCAAGAAATTACTGACTCATATGTCTGACTAACCTCATATGCAAGGCTATGGAAATGGTAATCATGGACCTAATTTACAACTGCATAGGAAATCTCTAAACTCTAGACCCAACCCAGTTTGGCTTTGTCAATGACAGGTCCTACCTGCTCAAGCAGGTTCTTTTTTGAGAAGGTCACCAAGGCTGTGGATGAGGATAGGACAGTGCATACCGCCTACCCTGACATGGACAAAGCATCTGACACAATACCCCACTATTTAATAGGTATCCTGGGATTCCATCAGGGACCACTGATACTCTGTTTCTAGCTTTCAGAGAGCACAGTGATGACTTGTCCTCGTGTGATTAACAGGCAAAGGAATGTGTAGATCAGAGTGTATGTACTGTGTCTTTAAGTATTATAGATAAACTCACAAAATTGGGCAGAAACCTCTACATCACCGGATAGATAGCCAAATGGCTCATGGATAGGACACACAGGATCATAGGAGATTACTAGGCTATCGACCCAGAAGTCATTTTATGTCTAGCTGTTTCATCCCAATATAATACCATAGAAATGCTAGTCAATACCCAAGATTGCATTTAGTCATGACTGCCCATGTCCAGGAGGGTTGTGGGTGCTATCCCCAGTAAGTGTTATAGTGGGGGAATTCACATCCAGCAAGATACCAAGTCACCAGTAGAGTACCACAGGGCTCAGTGCTGGGTCTCTTCCTGATTGGGATATAGTTCTCAGATGTCAAGGCAAATGTAGATGGACTTTGGCTGACCAAATTTGCTGATGACCGCAAGTTGGGTGCAATCAATGACTCCCAAACAATGTTGATATCCTACAGAAAGGTCTTGTGCAGGCTAATGATTGGTGTCAGAGCCATGGCCTTAAACTAAAAGTGAAGAAATACATAATAATACCATTTGGGAAATCAAATACCCCTGTAAATTGCAATGTTGATAGCACCCTTCTAAGAGTGTACCCAAATGGGGGGTTGTAAAATCAATTTAAAATTTTTAGTTTTGGGAAATATTGCTGACTATGAGATCAAGCTGAATGCTGAGGAGGAGTTGGGATGGTTGGAATATACATGGCAGGTTAAGTTGAATGCCTGCTATCCCCCTGGGCTAAACAACAGAGAAGATTTTGTAGCCTATTTGAGAAAGAAAGGGTTAAGTCATTAATTGGGAATGTCATGTGATGATATCTTTTAGTATTTAATGAATGAAGTGAGAGGTCTTAATTCAGTCTGAAGAAGTCTTGTGTATGAAAAGACGAAAGCGCTTACTGGATTTTTACTGAATTTCTGCATTAAAGCGCAGTTTGGTTTATCACTGAGTTTATTATTTTTAAATTTATAAAGCTGATAGAATAACAGGTTTTGCATTAACATGAATTTTCTGAAGGGTATGAAGTCTGTAACTCAAATGCCTGTCATTATTTTCTAATTTCAATCTTTAATGATTTTCCCTAATTTGCCAGAAAACCACAACTTTATGAAAAAAACAATCAAAAATATGAGGCAAAAATTTGGCCATTCTGTGAAAATCTGCACAGTTGAGAGGTATGCGATGACATGACAGCTGATGGTCAGCAGGTGGGAAAGCAAAAATATAATTTTTATAATGTAATGTATAATAAAAAAGAAATACATTGGGGAGATAATCTGCTCAGCCAATCAGAATCACACATTACAGCTTTCAGAAGGGATGTTATGTTTCTAAAATATTCTTGCTGGCAGACAGACAGACAAAGTCTTGCACAAAAAAAAACAGTTATCTCAATTACAGAAACAGATGTATAAGATGGTATCCTATTTAAAACAAACTGAATAAAGTGAAGCACCTCCACACTAGGTCAGAAACTGTACAACTTTCCATTTACTGTTACAGCTGCCCAGTTACACTGATGCTGTAGAAACATAAGCTCTTGAAAATGGACTCCATTCACAGACAGTCTTGCTTCATTTTTTCCTAAAAAAATTGCTTTGATAGACAGAAACCACAGGACTCAGAAGTCAGGCCATAAGTCAACTAGTTGAGTCAGACTAAAACTAAAAAAATAAACAAACAAAACAAAATTCTCAACAAGGGAATGACTAGTTAAAATAAACTGAAAATATATATTAACTGCATAATTGGAATAATTTCCTGGGGACATGAGAGTTATGGCTAAAACTGAATCCCAAAGAGAATGAGTGTTTTGTCATCATGTTCAAATCCAGTCATCTGGGAATATATCTTAATATAACTTCCACACTCCAGGCCATTATTTCTATATTATACAATAGTGGACACAACAAAATTTGTGGCAGCCATATGGAATCACCCATTCAGTAGTTGATCAGTGAAGTTATTTCCCTATAACCCCCCCCCCCCCACACACACACACACATCATCATCAGACTCAGCACACCATGTGTGAAACTACTAGCTATTGTTGAAAATTAACCCATAAAGCCAAGCACTTCAAAATGTAAAGAGGTGGCTCAGAAAATAAATAAATAAATAAATAAATAAATAAATAAATAAATAAATACTGCTGGAACATCCCACACTGAATAAAAAGAGCTTCAGAAACCATTAACAAGAAAATGGGCATTACGTGATTAAGAGAACAGTGATACAGTAACAAAACAAAAATCACTCTAGCCCATGGCCTTCAATCATGCTTTATTTCTTAAGAACATAACTCCCCACAGCACCATTACCATAAAAATTAAAATCAAATCAATGTAAGGGGAAACAAACAAAAAAAAAACTCATTCACCTTACAAAGGCACACAGTGTGTGTGTCTCTCACTCTCTGTGGTTTAGTTTGAGATGCATTATTTTTCCTTACTAGCATTTTCCAAGATTTCTTTTTTAGCCATTTGTAAATAAATTATGTAATTTCCTTTCTAGGTGCAAGTGGATATTTATGAACTGTATAACATCATTAACTTAATAACTCCTGACAAAAAGTTCATGCCAGCTCAAAAGCTGTAGTAATTGCAAAACCTATGTTGGCCCAGTAAACTATATTATATCATGTCTGTGTTCCAGTGACTTTGTGACAACTCACAAATAAATTCTTAACCTATGTAAAAGAGGCACTTGATAGGACTCATCAGTGAATTACACAGAAT
Source organism: Protopterus annectens (assembly GCF_019279795.1). Classification (NCBI taxonomy): domain Eukaryota; kingdom Metazoa; phylum Chordata; order Ceratodontiformes; family Protopteridae; genus Protopterus; species Protopterus annectens. The sequence goes on from NC_056726.1 coordinate 1,754,625,086, forward strand.
AACACAAATATGTGCTGTAAGTGAAGTGTGTTATTGAGGTATTTAGGCATGACTGGTCTGAGTGTTTCCTCTGACCTGGTGTTGAATTTGGCTCCCCTGTGACCCTAAATTGTATTAAGCAGGTAATCAGAGAATGAATGAATAACTAATTTTATGAATGAATGAATGAATGAATGAATGAATGAATGAATGAATGAATGAATGATTGAGATGTGTAACTAGTAAGGCAGTGCAATGTGCACTAGTAAAGGTGAACTGGCTGGAAACTAAACAGTGTAGGTTATTCATTTTTTATGGAAATAAGGCACAGAAAGAAAACATAGCAGACCAACCACATAACTAAAGCTACACATACTACATACTGACCGCCTTCAAGTGCAACCTTGATGAGTGGATGGGAAATCACAAATTTGTCTGAGGGGTTCCACCTGTGTCCCTCATTGACATGGGCAACAGGTGTTGACTGAGATTTTTTTTGGGGGGATAAACTCTTGGCTAGACTTGTAAAGGCCCCAAGGCCATTAGCCTAGTAACCTCATATGATCCTGTGAATAAAAGAGGCAAAAAAGTAGTCAATAACCAAAAACATAGCAACAAAACTATCCTTAAATAATACTGTTTTTTCCTCTGTTCTGTTGAGATTGAGATTAACTCAATCATAACGTAAAATGTCTTTTATGTTAGAATTCAGAATATGACTTCTGAATAATTCTACATGTTAATACTGTATTAATAAAAGCAGTTACTAGTTGACTAGACCGGTTAAGGAAAAATATTAATAGATGAATATTATGACTGATAGATATTGTATAAATTAAAATGCTTTCCCCCAAAATTATACTGTGTGTACAGTGAAGGAAATGTGCAAGGCCAAACAGCAGTTTTCAAAATAATATGTCTTGCTTGCAGGAACAGTTATTTTTGTACATGTTCAGCTTAGATATTAATAACATATAGCTGTGGACTTTACTGTAATAGGCATCCTGTTATAGAAAAAAAGGAAGTTGACTTTCTTGGCTTTCAGATGCTGAAATAAATAAATAAAATGCAGACAGCTCAAGTGAACACAAAGATGACATGGAGAGACTTTTGTGAAGTCTTCAGATACAGCGAGGACCAAAAAAGGGCATGAAATAACCATGGACTTTTTCATGACACAGACAGAAACCAGAAGAACAAGTCACAAGGATTAAAAATAACATCAGTTGAAAAGAGTATATAAACTGGACAGTATGTTTCACTTGGTAGTGACGTCTTAGACTAAGTGTGCTTTAGTCTACTCATCTGTCAAGCTGTGTTATAATAGAATTGAAATAGCTCTGGAAGAATTAACTGTTTGGCAAAAATGTATTCTGAGACAAATAAAGTATAACAGATACAGTAGTACGGAGTTTGTCTGGCCACTTTTGGACAGTTTCTTCAGTGGCAAAATAAAGACCTCTGCTTGACATTTCTGCAGAAAAGAAAGAAATACATTTCTTCAGTGGCGAGCCTTGGCCAGTGGCTATGACCATATATCTGTTGCCAGCAGTTAATATTACAGAGGGATCCCTACTACTTACTACATTAGTTCAACAGACTGACAGTTCCAGTACTTTAACAGAGAAACAGTTCCAGTTCCAGTACTTCGTTGGTGGACACAGAGCACCGGCGTGGAAGCTGTCCTGCGTCGGACCACCTACAATTCGTCTGTAGAGAAGCACTGTCCTTTTCCAGATTGACTTCAGCCTGATCACCTGCTAGTCTTCTACATAAATGATGGTACTTTCTTCACAGTTATAACATGGATGCAAGTACAGACAGTTAACTTTACAGTGCCCACATATTGTATATATAAATTTACATGGTTCAACCTTCTGTGTCAGACATAAAATGTAAATCTGAAATGTTTAATGTTCAGTCATTAGGTAACAATTGTGTTTGTAAATGTATAAATGCCTATAATCCATACATAAAATATACCCCAATTCATAAGACTGCTTTTTATGTGGAAATAACTTTCCAAACTTCTGTCTATCTTGTCACAGGAGTCTAGTATGTAAGCCATACCATAAGATATATCCTGTTCTGATAAACAATCCGTTTGATTCTAGTGTTGTTAGTTCTTCACATATATAACAGTTAAATGTACCTTCTGCAGTCACCTAAATCTCATACAAGTGTATGTAATTATTGTCAGTAATGTAATAGACTACATAAAAATTTTATTTATAGTAAATATTGCATATGCACAAACAAAAAAAGTTCTAACATAGTACAGTGTGCTATCAATATTAACCTTTTAAAGAAAAGGTTTTCACAGCTTTTCAAAATTTCCCTAGGGACAGTATTAAGGGACAATAATGCTATTTAAAGGAGCAGACTCAGCATAGCATTCAGACTTTACATAATGACATTTCTGGTTTAATGTAACAATCAGATAGAGCCCAACAACATTTACTAAGGGCACAAACTACAGAGGTTAATCTGACAAGACAGTTAGAAGAAGCCCATCAAGGTTTACATTGGGCAGGGTTCAGTAGAAATTACAGTTAAATTATGTAGCGTTTTAACTTGTTCTTTATCTGATGAAGGGTTAACACCCGAAAGCGCTCATCATTTTATCATTTGTATGTTCGAGAAGTCTGTTATTTTAATAAACAGCATTGGTTATATAGCAGTGTCCTTCCAAGGATTTTTTGTTTGATTGTTTGTTGGTTTGTCTTGGTTGGACTTCAGTCAACACCGAGCATTTGTTTTGGATGATATATCTCAGTAGTATTGTTTATTACAGACTCTGCCTCAGTGGCAAGACAAAAATAAATAAATAATTTTGTTTCAATATGTTGGCATTTAAACAATGGTTGACATACACTGTGTGGTCTATTTCAAATAATGATTTATTTACATTTTTTTTGCATTTACACATGTCAGTTTGGGTCAGAAGGGGAAAGGGGAATCATCAACAGTGTTGGCAACCCCCTAAAACATGCTCCAGTATGAGAGTTGTGGGCATTGATTCCCAAAATGATTTACAGGGAAAGTTTAGTATTGTCAAAATCAAAGCACATAAAACTATACAAGAAAGGCTACAGTAAATGCTTTGCCAAATGGCAAAGCAAAGTAAGCAGCTAAAACAGGTGAGTGTCTAGATTCACGTAACTGTTTTACAGACAGTCTAAATAGCATGACAAAAAAAAAAAAATAAAAAATAATGTTTTGGTCAGGCAAAATGTTATGTTAAACAAATTCCATCAGACAGTTAATGACATTCTGCAAAATGCAGATGCAGCTTTAAAATCAGTTTCTGCCTGACAGACAGATACAGACTCAGAGATTAAGCCAGAGTGCTAGACAGTTTTAAAAAAGTATGCAGTATTGCAGATGCACATAGGAAATATACCAAAACAGCTTGTAGACTACATGGTGAAAGGAAGGAGATGTTATACAGAAACAGCTTTTAGACTAAGGGCAGGATTCACGAAGCCTCCGTGTAAGAGTTAACATGTCTTACATGGAGGCTGCAGTTAAACGGTATGATGTCAGCATGCCATGCATATGCATGAGGGCATGCTGAATCACACCCTAGGCTAACACGGTCCATGTAGGAAAGTAGGGGGTGTGTCTGAATGGCGAGTTTTGCAAAGGGACACGCCCCCAGAAGAGTCAGAGTCCTGAAAGTAACCTCCCACGAGCGAGTCCGATAGATAGATAGAGAGGTATGTAGAAATAGATAGACATATATAGATAGATAGATAAAATATGTATACACATATATATATGTAATAGACACATACATATATAGATATCTATAGATACATACACATATACAGACAGATATGAATGTCTATAGATATGTGTGTATATGAATATCTCTCTTTCTCTCTCTCTCTCTCTATATATATATATATATATATATATATATATATATATATATATATATATATAGACTGAGAGAGGCACATGTGGGCAGATGTATTGCGACAGGTGCCTGGTGACAAAGGCATGGACTGAACGCCAGTGTGGATACTGGAGTACCATACCCCATTCCAAAACACTTTAACCACTAACTACCACATAGGTGCTTGCCTGCCTACTACTGGAGGTGTCAGAAGGAACATGGGAAACAAGTGTACAATAGCCTCCCCTTTGATATCCACAGTGGCACACTAGTCTTGCAATCCCTGTACATGGTACGTGTCATCACAAATGGTGTGTCAGCTAGGGAAATTTAGGTCACTGTACCCCTCTACACCTCACAATGTCCTACATGGTGTGTACCTCTCATGACAACTACAGCAAGGGAAAAGGACACAGACATACCTAACAAAGAGTGATAATGCCCTCAAACACATTCCCTATGCAGAGTGACTGACAAAACCACAGAGTGCCTTTCATACTACCTACACAGAGGTTACCACTGCTGGATATACAGAGTTATGTTACACACATACCAGTTGTCCAACTGCCATGGTAACACCTCACAATCTGTCCAGCCTAAATGACCTATGGCCCTCATCCTTGTCACCACAGTAAAGAGCACATGCTGGAGGTACAGATTGCTATCCACAAATAAGCCATACCCTGGACTAAACCACCCAGCATTAACAAGCAAGGCTCCTTATTAGTAGATGTCAGACATACCCGTGATGAATGTTATGCAGATAGGTAATATGCTGTATGAGTCACCTCTGTGTAACTGTGTGACAGGAGCAAGTGCAATCACATTACATGTGTCCCAAGGGGCAGGGTAGCATAACACTATGCCGTGAGGCCCAGGGCCAATAGCATAGTACCTACCTATGACACAATGCACACACATGTAGTCATTGCAATACCAACTATGTGAGGTGGAATGAGTGTGCCACTGACTGTGTGCAAGGTCTGTAATGGTGTGATTGCTCAGCATGACGTTGTGTCTGTCATGGTAGTGTGTGTCCTCGGTGTGAGGCCAGAGAAAGATGTGTCAGTTATTGGGATACAAACATACTACATTGCCATATGTTGTGCTGTGGTTCCCTGTATATGACTGTGGTGTAGGTAGGGGTATGGCAGCAAAGACTAGGGTGGATTACCATTGAAATTGCAACTGTGCATTGCATGCATTGCATGGGATGACAATATTCCCCATCCATTAGCTTGATACATACCCCCAGTGTGAGGTTGCGCATTGGACCTCAAACAGTGTACCAAGTGCTGGTGAATACTAGTTTGTTGTATGGAGTGTGGCAGGCACTGTCACACAGTTGTTGGCTGAGCACTGATATGTGTTAATTTACATGTGTATCCCAAGATAGACAGACAGATGCTATATATGGCAGTTCAGTGATATCAGTACAGTACAGTATTATGTGTGCCATATTGCTTGCTCACATATTTTTCTTTTCCTTCCAGGGCAATGGTGCATCAGCGCAACCTCTGTTATTCAGCTGCAGAGGAAGAGGAGATACACCAGAGCCTGGTGCAGGATTTTTCCACACTTTTTTCCCGGACCAGCCAGAACCAGCAGGAGAGGGCTGCACTGTGGCAAGACCTTGTCCGTCGGGTAAATGACATAGGCATGCATAACCGGACATATGAGCAGGTATGCCATCACTGCAGTGATTTAATTAGAAATGTCCATCAGCGTGCGTCTGATATCCACAGACAACAGCTTGCCACAGGTGGTGAGGTACCTATCCACCCCCCCCCCTCACTAGACTGGAGGAGCTTCTCCTAAGTTTTGTGGCTCCAGCCCAACAACAACAACATCCACAGACATGTGTCATGATGGAGGCTGGAGCCACCCAGCATGTGGACATGGAGTGTGCAGGTAACATGCCATATCTGTAGTTGAGTGTTGTCTGCACTGGTAGTTTATTCATGTGTGAGATGTGTACTGTGTGAGTAGCTGTTATCCTGGAAATTCTTGTGCAAGATTGATATTCGGAATATCATCGGTACACCTGTGAAAGCCAACTGTTGTACTACTGTACTGTATCATACTCACAGTATCAATGGCACAGTTGTGCCCACTGACAATAACTGTCTTATTTGTGCAGGTCCCTCTGGAGTAATAGCAAGGCAGCCGATCCATGCTGGTGAGTGTGTAATAACAATACTCTTAATACTAATGATAATAATAGTAATAATACCCTCAAACAGTATTGTGTATGTGTTGGATTGCAGGTGTGTGTGTTTGCGTGCATGTGCATGTGTGCATGTGCCTGTGTGCATGTGCCCATGTGCATGTGTGCATGTGTGCATGTGCCCGTGTGTATGTGTGCATGTGCCCATGTGCATGTGTGCATGTGTGCATGTGTGCATGTGCCCGTGTGCATCTGTGGTAACATTGTGTACACATTGTAAAATGTGTTTCCTGTCTTCCTCTCACAGGTTCTGATGTTGCTCTGTTGGCGTGCAGCAGGGAACCTGAAGCCACTGCTGGGGATAGTGATAATGATGATACATGTGCAATGGCACAGGGAGGTGTGACAGGGTCTGTTGTTGGTCAGCCAATTGACAGTACACAGCAGTCAACCCCATCAATGTGCACAGTCATCCTGCCGATACATCCATTGTCACCAATGTCCTTAGCTGAGGGACAGCATACAGTGGGCATTGACCAGGGTAATGTGGTATCAGTGGCACATGCACCCCCTCGCAGCAGCCATGGCCAGAGTCTTGACATGGTAACACACAGGCAGATGTCCAGGGGTTCTCGTGAGAGCATCTGTGGTCGTACTGCCCCTGTCAGACGTGCCCACAGAGGTCTTTCAACCTCAGCTATGTTCCGGGCTGTAATACAGGCACAGGCACGTATGGAATGGTACACCAAACAGGGTCTGAGGGAGCATAGAGCACATCGCACTGCTATGAATGACACTATGCGTGACGTAGCGGCTGCCATCCATACTGTCGGCGAGGTCATTGACAGATGTTGGGGGGACACATTAGATCTGTTCCAGGACTACATGTCCATGAGCCAGGGCAATGCAGGATGGTTGAGGCGTTGACGTGGACGTATGCCAGCAACATCAGCAGCTGGCAGTCATCGTGGACGACAACAAACCCGCAGCCGCTCCCATAGTGCCAGTACCAGCCCCAGCAATGCTGGGTCTGTGCTGTCATCAGACCACCCTAGAAGACCATGTGCACGTGGCTCTGGACAGTCCCAGCAGGGACATGTGTCTAGTCATCAACCAACTGCTTCTGATGACAGTGCCCAGTCTGGCTTAGTACCTGATACTGTCCATAGCACCCCTGCCGGGCACAGGTACCGTGTCCATGGCCAGAGACAGTGATCTGTATGACCTGGCAGGTACAGTCTGTGGCTGTCCACAAACACCCGTATATGGCAGCCATGAGGTGGAACTGTGTGCATGCAAACACACATGCATAATTCTAACACCTAGGGCTAACACATACACACACACACACATACACACACACTGCATCAACATTGCCCCGTGTTGTACTGTTGTCCCTCACTAACACACACACACATGCATGTCGATTGGATGTGTCAATGGCAGAATCTGGCATATCAAGTACACACCCTGTGCATATGATGAAACTGTGCCACCTCCTGCAATCTGTAACATTGATGCAGGAACAGGATAGCATGGTGCTGATGCACAGGGTGACTACATAGAACTGTAGTAATATTATCATGTTGTTAACAGTACAGTGTAATGATATCATTGTGGGTATATCCCAGCATGCCTGATGCATTAACAGTATGATTGTCATTGTAGTTTTTTATACACCAGTGTTAATTCCAACAGTGTAATGTCTGCACATCTTGGCATTCTGGTGGTAAGGCTGAAAACACAAACCCACCTACATAGGTAGCACAGGGGATAAGAAAATGGAAGTAATGATACTCAATGCAGACATGTAAACCACAAGATGCATGCAGTCCAAACTCTACTCAGCATGGAGAATGTTGATATCTGTGCAGTGACAGAAACCTGGTTCAAGGCTCCCAAGAGCACCCTAGCACTACCAGGTTACACCTCATACCATGTTTTACAGCCCCAAAACATGGAACTAACTATGAAAGGAGGGTGAGTATCAATAAATGTCAAGGATACCCACACGCCCAGGTTGGTGCCACACCATGACGCATCACAGACTATCCACGTGCAACTAACAGTGGGTAAAACTGCCTCCCAGTTCATAGCCTGCTACAGACCACCCTCCTAAACCCAGGAAACCCACTTGGCCTACTTAAGAACACATGAATATATGAAGGTGTCTCCAAACAACATTATATTGGGCAACTTCATCTACCCACACATAGACTGGGAGCATTACTGTAGCTCCAACACCCTAGGCCAAAGGTTCCTATAATTCATAAACTCAAATTCTATGGAACAAAGTGTTACCACTCCCACAAGAGGGGAAAACATACTGCACCTGATCATCACCAACATAGGGACTCTATGCTCCAGACCAGAAGTGTATCCCTCACTGGTAAGATGACACCATAGAGTAATCTCACTGTATATTCATATACCAACCGCAGCCCCTGCACAGAAAACCACAGTGAAAATGTTGTGTAAAGCAAATTACACACAGCTCAAAACCAAGACAGAGGTGGAATCCTTCAAAGCCCCTGGGCCTGTGGGAAATACAGCCCACACTGCTGAATCCTTTATAAACGCATTCTATGAACACCTCCAGGAATGCACAGATCATGCAATTCCAAATATAACCAAGACCCAATCCTCCAAAGACAAGCGTCCTTTCTGGTGGACCCCAGCCACATAGAAAACAATAGAAGGAGGAAGCTACTACATGATCGACCAATATCCCACAAAGGGAAGGCATCTCTGATCAGTATTTGGACAAAAATTATGGGGACTCATAAAATCGTCTAAGGCCAGCTTCAAAAGAAATATTGCACAAGACACAAAGGATAATCACAAGGCTTTCTTTACTTATGTTAGGAATCTGGGTGGGAATTCCCACCCACATATGCTCAGAAGTTGTCCTAAATGACACAGAATACACCTAAGCCACATACATTGCCAACATCATTGCTGACAGGTTCAGCACAAACATCTCACCCCCCTCCCCACCACAAGGGCAAATATATATCCCAGCAGAGTGATGCCCCCCTGACATCTGAGATGCTCAGTCGCCCTCTCCAAAGCAGAAACACAGCATCAATGGTACCAGACAGTGTCCCAGGCTGCATCCTACATGAACTCCAAGAAGAACTAAACACAAACATAAAAGTACTGTTCAATCCCAGCCTTACTACAGGATATGTAGCCAAGGAGTGGCGTACAGCAAAAGTGACCCCTCTCCACAAAGGTGGTGCCTCAACAGATCCTGGAAACTATTGCCCTGTACACCTGACTAGCTTGGTCTGCAAACCTATGGAAAGGATCATCATAGACCTCATAAATGAAGTTACTGGGGACCTGCAGACACTGGATCCTACCCAATTTGGCTTTGTTGAGGGAACATCCTGCCTCTTAAACCTGGTTGATTTCTTTGAAACAGTCACCAAGGCCAGTGACAAGGGGAAGGTGTTCAACACAGCCTACCTGGACCTTGCAAAAGCCTTCAAAATAATACCCCACTCAGGTATATTTCTCGGAGGTACAGGCCAACACAGAAGGACTGTGGCTGAGCAGGTTCGCAGATGACTGCAAACTGTGCACCATAATCAACTCAGTAGTCAACAGAAGCATCCTACAAAAGGGCCTCATAGAAACAGACAGCTGGTGCCAGAGCCATGGCCTCAAGCTAAACGCCAAAACCTGTATAGTCATCCCCTTTGGCAAAAACTAAGTGACCACAACTTAACACATAGGTGGTAAGCCATTAAGTACTGTACACATGATCAGGGACCTGGGGACCCGAGTTGATAGCAAACTGTCATTTGACAACCACATGGTTGTAGTGGTTACACAGACAGTTTATATAGGCCACCTAATCATGAAGAGATTCACAGCTAGATCACAGGAGGTCATCGTGCCTCTTTAGTCATCCCTCATCAGGCCCATAATTGAGTACAATGCCCCTTTTGTGGTGTACTTTACCAGACACCTGACCTGCAGCAACTGGAAAGTCCACAAAAGTACATCACCAAGGGGAACAAAGGGCTCAAACAGATGCCTGACATATAGAACCATGTCCAACCTGGAATTAATGGACATGCTGCACCTCAGAAAATCCAAATCCCATGGAGGTATGTGCTCATAACACTTGCACCTCAGCACTTACATAAATAGGACATGCTGGAGGGACAGATTCATAACCCAGAGGCTCCCTTCACTCTGGATAAAATCACAGTTCAGGTTAGGCAGAATCCCTTAATGACTCTCTGCTAGAGGAATGTTGCTGACTGGATGGGAGATTGTAGGTTTACCCCAGGTATCACTTCTGTGTCACTGTTACACAGAGGCTAAGTATACTAACCTGGAAAAAGGCCATATCAAAATTCATTTAACATGGGTGTCAAAAGACAAACACAGTCTGGATAGGCTTATAACTGCCCTAGGGCAGATAGCCTAGTATGAACCTATAAACCTATTACATGATGTATCCTCAACTGATACACAGATGTAGGAAACCCAGTGTCAGTGATATCCCTGTAGTACTACACTATACCAGTAGCCATTCTTACTGAGCCACACACATCCCTGTGAAGAATGCTGTTTGGCATATAGCAGTCTCACGTACATGCCAACACACTAGCGATATGTTAATCCATGACTGGAAGTGTATACAGTGGCCTACAATGCATTCTGCACATGACACACATGACCGCCACATGGGTATCATACAGATGGATACCTGTTGTCCAAGCCATGCTCTATTACTGTAACGCAACAGTAACTTTGTCATCAGCATGTACTTAACATAGTATTCCAGTAGTACCATGTAGGTGGCAGTACCCATCATGTAGAACGGGTAATGGTGTGTACATATGGACAAGTGTTTTCTTGTCTATCCTGTGATATTCACATTTCCAAAGGTATTGTGCAGTCCCTTGGTGTATAAGCCTAGCAAGAAGGG